>NC_037289.2:701331-1004361 GCF_000002775.5 Populus trichocarpa | reverse complement strand
TTATTATTATTATTATTTTATCTATCTTTAATTATAGAGTAATTATTCAGTTAAATTAAAGATTAATTCCTTACAACAAATTAATAAATTACTTGCTCCGCTTGATGATGTGTAGAGTAAACTCGGGATCATATCCTAAACGTTATCAAACTATCTTTTTAATATATTTAATTTTTTTTTATTAAGGACAATTATTTTACAATGTATATTGGACCTTATTTTGTGAAAATATAGGGCCATTAGCCTTTTCAGATAGGACCACTAAAAGCCCATTCGATATTTGTTACCTTAATATTTGTTATAATACTTTTCAGGCCTGGGCTTTTGTTGGTGAATTTTCAGGCCTGGGCTAAAATTACTGAATTATTGTGCCTTGCTGTCTTATAATATTATATATTTTGCCCCTGGCCACTCGTAGATGGCAAAGAAACTATGTCCACAACCACAAATCTTCCCTATCATCTTGCTTCCAAAGACTTCTCAACAGAAAACAAATTCACATCCCAACTTTCCCAGAAAACAATCTTAGATCTCTTGAACACCAAAAGCAGCACTTCACTTCATCATCTCAAGCAAGTCCATGCTGTGGCATTAAGGACAGGCCATTTTCAAGACCACTATGTATCTGGTACCTTAGTGAAATGTTATGCAAATCCTCATTTTAGCAACTTGAATTTTGCCTTAAAGGTCTTTGAATATGTCCCAAACCCTAATGTTTTTGTGTTTAACATTATCATCAAAGGTTGTTTGCAGAACAATGAGCCATGTAAGGCCATATGGTGTTATTACAACATGATGGCTGCACATGCAAGGCCTAATAAGTTTACTTATCCGACATTGTTTAAGGCTTGCACGGCTGCAGAAGCAGCTGAAGAAGGGGTGCAGGTGCATGCTCATGTGATCAAACAAGGACTTAGTGGAGATGTGCATATAAGAAGTGCTGGGATCCAGATGTATGGAAGTTTTGGTGAAGTAGAGGGGGCAAGGAGAATGCTAGGCGAGGATGGGAACTCAGATGTTATTTGCTTTAACGCAATGATTGATGGGTACTTGAAGTGTGGAGAGGTGGAAGCAGCTAAGGAATTGTTTTGGAGCATGGAGGATAAGAATGTTGGCTCTTGGAATGTGATGGTCAGTGGTATGGCAAAATGTGGCATGATTGAAGAAGCAAGAGAGTTGTTTAATGAGATGAAAGAAAAGAATGAGATTTCTTGGAGTGCTATGATTGATGGTTATATCAAAGGAGGGTATTACAAGGAAGCTTTGGAGGTTTTTAATGTGATGCAAAGAGAGGAAATTAGGCCTAGGAAATTTGTTTTGTCTAGTGTGCTAGCTGCTTGTGCTAATTTGGGGGCTCTTGATCAAGGAAGATGGATTCATGCTTATGTGAATAATAATTCAAACTCATTTGATGCTGTTTTGGGTACTGCTTTGGTGGATATGTATGCGAAATGCGGGAGGCTTGATATGGCATGGGATGTTTTTGAGAAGATGGAAAAGAAAGAGGTTTTCACTTGGAATGCTATGATTTGTGGGCTAGGTATGCATGGTAGAGCAGAGGATGCAATTGAGCTTTTCTTTAAGATGCAAAAACAGAAGTTTAGGCCAAATGGGATAACTCTTTTGGGTGTCCTAAGTGCTTGTGCTCATTCAGGAATGGTAGATGAGGGTTTAAGGATTTTTAATTCCATGGAGGAAGTGTATGGTATAGAGCCTGGGATGGAGCATTATGGGTGTGTAGTTGATCTCCTAGGAAGAGCAGGGCTCTTAGGAGAGGCAGAAGAGGTTATGTATTCAATGCCAATGGAACCCAGTGCTGCTGTTTGGGGAGCACTTTTAGGGGCTTGTAGGAAACATGGAGATGTAGAATTAGGTGAGAGAGTAGGGAAGATTTTACTAGAATTGGAACCTCAAAATAGTGGTAGATATGCTCTGTTATCAAACATCTATGCAAGGGCTGGGAGATGGGATGATGTAGCAAATGTGAGGAAACTAATGAAGGAAAGAGGAGTCAAGACCAGCACCGGAATTAGCATGATTGACTTTGATGGTGTTGTCCATGAATTCAAAATGGGAGATGGATCGCATCCGCAAATGAAGAATATCTATTTGATGTTGAAAAATATGATTAAGAGGCTAAAGATGGAAGGTTTTTCACCAAATACCTCTCAAGTTTTATTTGATATTGAAGAGGAAGAGAAGGAAGCTGAACTGCAGTACCACAGTGAAAAACTTGCAATTGCTTTCGGATTGATTAACACGAAACCAGGAACAACTATCCATGTAGTGAAGAATTTAAGGATGTGTGAGGACTGTCATTCTGCCTTCAAGCTAATCTCTCAAGTCTATGATCGGGAGATAATCGTGAGGGACCGCGCTCGCTACCATCATTTCAAGACTGGGACATGTTCATGCAAGGATTTTTGGTGAGTTATGAAATGTCAGAAGCATTCTTCGAGCATCAATGAGGATAGGAAGCATGTCCAGAACAGAAGTTGTGATCCAAAGAGGGAAGTTAGCTGTCATAGTTGTAAATGGAGGTAGCAGTTCCATAATCCCGATACAGGTTCAGAAAAGATTACTATTCTCAAGTTTTTTAATCAAGCCCACCAAATTTTAACATATTGAGTAGCATTCTTGGATATGATGATTGCATTGAAACACTCACATTTTGATAGAAAAGTAACTTGCTACAACCAGAATATTTTCTTCTCAATTTGTCAGCAAGTTTAGGAGAATGAATGTTACTGCTGCATAATTTAAAATCTAGTATACTGGTTATAGTGCAGGAATTTGCTTGCAGGAGGCCTATTGAACCTCCAGGTTTGACCAAGTGCTTAGATGCATTTTCATTTTTTCAAGCTGTTCTTTATCAATCCTTGAAAGCTTGAACTATATCACACCAAGCACACTTGTCATGGCTTTTATTCAAATATAGTATTAAGCACAAAAGCATCAGCCTAAAGGCAAGACAACCATGACATGTAAATACAATGAAAGAGTAACATGAGCACTCCGCAGTTCAATACCATAAAAGTACTTAGCTGTGTGGACTGCGCATCTTAATCTTCAGAGTGCCTAATCCACACTATATGCTATAATTGCATTGCTTTGGTTCATAATTGATCAACAGCCTTTCTTAGGCTGACAATCATTGGTAAAGGCATGGTGAGTTTCAGTAGATGATCCAGAAGGATTTCCATAGTTTCCATAACTGCTGTTGGTCTCATCATCAGGACTGCCATTGTTGTTACTAGTAGAAGGACTGCTAGTTGCATTATCATTCTTGGTCTCCACCGCTCGCACTGAGCCTGTCACAGGATAACCATAGGTGCTTGCTTTTCCTTGTTGATTATTTGGCTTAATATCAGTTCCAGCATCACCCTACTGCACATTAGACAAATGCTGATTATCAGTTTTTTCTGCATTGATCTCCTTCAAAACAAGCCTCTTAGCATCAACTTGAAGATGCAAGAATGTCAGCCCTGGCACAAACATGACAACAGTCGACTTCATCATCAACCTGGGATTATCTAAGTATGCAAAGTATTAAGATTAAAAAATAATTTATTTTAAACTGAAATTAACTAAAAAAAGGTCTTTCTGACGAGTCCTTGTATTCCTTTCTAGTTTGATCAGTGGTTGATTAACATTGCTTCAAGGAAGCAAATATATAGAAGAAAAACAGCTTTTGCATAATCATGATTAGTGGGAAACTAGGATTAAAATGTGAGCACTATAAGTATAATGAAGTAATGGAGTGATTACAAATTCACAATATTCTGGCCTTATTGGAGTTTGCATTGTAGGGCTCTACTATTAAGTGCAGCACCAAAAAACACAGTTTACTGAACTGTGTATTTACTAGCTAGCAGTAGCATGATTATTGGTTGATGGCAAAACATTAAGATCATTAAGAATTTGAAAAATGAAAGCATGCAGCCTGCATATGCTCTAGGTAAATTGTAATTATGGGGTCATAAAGTTGATCTGATTGCTAGGATAAGTAATCTGATGGGTAATATGGAGCTGAAAATTGACCTTTGCTTCTGTAAATTTAGAGAAATCAGGTTCTCAAACTGAAGTGGACCTGTTTTGGGCTATCTATGATCATCCTAGGCTACAACCCAAGTCACCAAATAAGTACTGGGCTAACCCTAGCATGAACCTCTTAATCAGTCCTTAATCCATACCATTAAAACAGAGTCGTCACAAAATGAGATTATCTTGTGGTAGTTTCTGTTTGGTACGGTGATACTTTTTATTTTTTTAATTATATAAAAAAATTATTTGGTTAGTTAAATAACATGTCTTTACACTGTGTCTTGTATAAAATTATGTTTCAAATCTTAATTTTGTAAAAATTAACATAATTTGTTTTTCATTCATGGGAACATGTTTTTTTATTTATTTTATATGTAAAAATCCTCTTAATCTATTTTTTTAACGACAAAAACTTCGATAATACAAAAGGCACCTCATTATTCAATGCCCCGCAAATAAACTAAAAATAATAATCAAAACCATTTCTCCACAACTAAAAAAAAGGCTTAAACCAAAACTCATTCTCCTCTCTCAATTGCCCCCAAATTTCCCTTCACGATAATTAACTCCAAAAATGACCAATTTGTCAATATATACAATATCATGGACCAATTTTGTCCAAACAAAATCCAGTATAACTATTAAAATAAAACAGACCACCTAGTACATGCCACTCAAAATCAAGATCAGTTTAACTACCAAAAATATTAAAAAAAAAAAAAAGAGAAGGCCAAGTCATGACCATGAAACTACTATCCCCTTCTTCTGCATCAAACCCCAGATGGGCTAAATCTCTCTTCCTTCACTTATAATCCAAAAGGGTCAGAACCCATCTCAAACTCTACCAACTTTTTCAATGGAGGTCAAAAAATTTATTCTTTAATAGAAAAATGGTAGTGAAGGCACGTATGAAGGTGGAGCATAAGAATGAAACTGAAGTAAAATGAACTGAGTGGGGTAAGGTATCTGCTGTGCCTTTTGATATGGATGGAGTGTTGTTCAATAGTGAAGAGCCTTTAAGAATGGCAGGTGTTGATATTTTTGCTGAGATGGGAGTTGAAGTTACAGTGGAGGATTTTGTGCCATTCATGGGCACGGGTAATATATATTTGGTTCTTCAGTTTGAGATTTTGTGCTTTGATACAGTGATTATTTCTTGTTAGATAATAAGTGATTGGATATTTGGTTTCAATTAGCGAGAATTTCAATGTTAGCAATTCTTTTTTGTTTCTTGAAAAGAATCCAAATGATGTCATTTGATATTTAGAGGACTTGTTGTATAATGTTGTCAATGGTTCTGTTTTTATTTTCTGGAATTTGGTGTTTGAGTGACAGAAATTTGATTGTTTGAGATGGAAATTTGATGGGAAGGAGCTGCAGTTTTACTGCTGAGTTTATTCAATGTATTAGTGAAGCAAACTACCTACGAGGTGTTGCAAATGTAAAGGGTGTTAAGGGATTCGGTCCTGATCGAGGCGGAAAAGAAATGGTTCTGTGAGATATATCTAGATAAGGTTTGATTAGTGTGAAAGATTATATATCCGAGTTTGTAATGCAGTGTGAGTTTGTTTTGTGATGCCCAAAGTCCTTTCACACATTGCAGTATGCAAAACCGAATCCCGGAATTGGATTTCCAGGTGCCCTTGAACTCATCACTCAGGTATGAAACTGCAACAATCCAGAATTTGAATAATGAGATTGTGTTGAGGCTACATTAGCATAGTGCCTCCTGTATGACAGTGTAAAAACAAAGGCCTGAAAGTTGCTATTGCATCTAATGCTGATCACGTATCAAAGTGGATGCTAATTTAGCTGCTGCTGGCTTACCAGTATCAATGTAAGCTTACCTATTGTTTGTCCCATTTGCCCGTTTCTCTAGCTCTTCGAATAGTTTTACAATTCCAAATTCCATTTTTACATTTAGCTGATAGTCACTGAAATGCTCAGTACTTTACCATGGAATATGTAATGCTGAATAATAATTACATTTCAGAATTGTATAATGTTGAGTGTGGAGACAAACTCACACAATCCTAGCTTTGATGGGATGGAGACAAGGCTTGAAGAAAGGAGTTAACAAAGGGCTAAAATCATGGCTGCAAATCAAAGGAGGATTTGTGGTGATTTTTTGGGAGAAATCATGGATGAAAATGGGATGCGTGTTCCCCCATTTTCAACTATAAATTGGCACCATATGTATGAGCAAAGTAGAGCCAATTGAGAGGAGAAACAGAGAGCTAGAGAGAGCTGCCTTGGCAGCAGCTTGTAGTGGCAAGCTGAGTGAGAGAGATGGGAGTGGAGTTGAGTTGAGTTTCTTTCTCCTCCGTTGTTGTGTAGTTGTAGCTTTCTCTATACCTAATAATATTGGCTTCTCTGTGGATGCAGCCAAGTGTCCAAACCAAGTTAAAATATTGTATTCAGCCTCTGGGCGAAGATCAAATCGATCCTAACAAATAAGTGGGTAATAGACAGTTAATCCAAAAGTCTACTTTTAATTGAGAGACGATTCCCTTTTTATGAATAAAGAATTGGAAGGTTTCTGTTCTGATTATTTTGTTAAATCTTTTTTATCAGGTTTGATGCTATTGTGTCAACTGATGCTTTTGAGAATTTGAAACAAGCTCCTGCATTTTCTTGGCTGCATAAAAAATCTTGAAGTTTCCTTTCAATTAACTTGGTTTGAAAACTTTATTTGGTTACTTGCAGGGAGACTTATTGTAGCTGATACGAACAACAGTCTAATCAGGTATCTGGACTTGAACATGGAACAAGCTGAACTTCAAACTTTGGAGCTGAAAGGAGTAAATCCGAATCCTTGAAGCGTCACAGGAATCAATCATCAGCTGACACAGAGACAATTGAAGTTGATGGTGGTTCATCCAGTGAGGGCAACCTGTCTCAAAATATCATTACCTGAAGAGTACCATTTCTCAAAGGTCTCCTAAGATCCAACCTCGTTAATATTGTTCCTTACCATGTTTCATCCTTTATTTTTTCACTTTTGTTGCATATCATAATTGATGCATGTGGTTCCGATCAGTAAGTTGTGGATCCATCATAATTGGGCTTGGTGGATAGCCATGCAGGGATGTTTATGGAATGATGGGATAGGTTTAAGTCCAAGAAAAAGGAAAAAGCTTAGGTCATGTAGGGTGATCAACCTAACAAAAAAGACCCCTAACTTTCAATCTAACAATTGAATCGTGCTTAAATTTTACCAGGAGAATCTACTAGCCCAATTCTATAGGGGATCAGTTTTTTGTTGCAAATGATCCTCAAATTAGGCCTAGAAGGGGTTGTCCAGGCTAGTTTTGTTATTTTTCCTCTTTATTATAGATTTCTTAGTTTGTTTAGGATTTTTTTTTTTCAGGTTATTTAGTTTGTCTAGGTTGATATTTTTAGGTTTATTTAAGGAGTTATAAACCTATTTAATAATAAAAATTTGAATTAGAGTTTTTGTGTAATAACTCTATTTAGTAGAATTCTATGTTGCTTGTACCTGTTGTTGTTCTTGTGTTGTTTCCATCTATGTCAATAATCTTCTCCTTTGTGAACTCAACTGCTGGAAGCACGCAATAAATTCGTTGTTGAAACTGAACCCAAAAATGCAGTGCTGATCGATCCCTCTTGAAGGTGAGTTATCTAGGTTCAGAAGGAACTGCAAGCCTTGATTTCAGAAGATCCACTGCCTCTTCTTCAATAGGAAGAATAGCAGGGTATGCCTTTATTTTTTTGCTGTGTAGTTCAGTTTGATAGCAAAACACAAAGGTTAGCGGATATATATTTTGTGTTCCAACGATACATTTTTAAGGAAATTCCATTTAGAAAAACTCCATGCTAAGCTTACAATTTCCTGTTAGTTTTTCACCAAGAAATAATCAGTTTGATTCATTTTTCAGGCTCACTATTGTAAGCAAGATGTGGTCTGCTTATATCAATCACTTGTCTGAGATACCATTCCAAGAAGAAGTTTCAGACTCTACTGGTCTACCCCATCAGAAATCACACTTGCATATCTTGTGAAGCCCAAATCTTCACCGAACAACTTGCAGCTACCAGTTACCAGCTGACAGCATTCTCATGCACATGCATTGTAAGATTTTTTTGGTACAATTTTGTGATATATTTTCCATGAAACATGGAAGTTGATTGGATGAAGCAGTTTATCTCAGTAAATCAAAGAAAATGACATTTTCATTGGATTCGAAGATGTCAATGGATTGTCACATGTAAATGTTTGACATTTTGGAAGAGAGAACATCGATGTAGAGAACAGATATCATTGCTTTTTTTATTGAGTTTCTTTTTCCAACCTTCACAGCTGTTCTCCCTTGCAGCCTCCCTTTAAGTAACGCTAATTATTCTAGAAACCATGGCATATTTTATCCATTTCTGATTTCCTACAATCTTCCCTGGCCTCTTCTTTATAGATTGCTTTCTTGGACTTGGTGGGTTAAGTATAAAAATCAAGCACGTTAATGCCTAAACATTTCTGTTTCATTGCACGGATTTAGCAACTTCACTCTTTATCTGATCTTAAAGTTGACTTAGGATTTGTATTTGCTTCAACGAAATGCTTAAATTGATGTCTTAATCAAGGGAGACAGGAAAAGGTCAAAGTTTTTCTGCATCAGATACTTACACCATTGGTTTATATTCCATTTATTTCAAAGATACATGTTCAAAACAGTTATTACTTGTACAGTGTCAACGTTTTAAATATCTGTGCAGAAGTTTGAAATATAGGGAATCATAGATATTTCCATTTGATGCTTCAAAACTGTCACTCCCTTGTGATATCTTTATTAGCGGTGTGGTGAGTTGAAGTTATTGATATCAAAGTTTTATTGATTAAATAATTATAAATTTAAATTTTATTATTTTTATTTTAACTAATAAAAGTTAAATATAAGATAGGGTAGGTTTATATAAATTTCAAGTCCTATGTTAAAGAATTATATATATAAGTAATATCTTGGAGCATCATATAACTACTTAAGTTTTTTAGTGAGATGGTCTTTTGATATGATATCATAGTCTTATTGAGTTTGAATTTCATCAACTCCATTTTATTTGATAAATTTTAAACACAAGGTAGTGCGAGCACTTGTAAATTTTAAGTTTAAAAAGTTTTTATTTAAAAAAATATATTAATTAATTATATAAATTATATTTCCAAACTAAAATTCATTAGGAATCTTCAAGAAAAAGCTATAATTTAAAACTATTTTAAAACTCATCTTTTTGAACTGAACCGTGAGAGCTACCCAATGATAAACACTTGCTGTGGTCATGATTTGTCGTGGTTTCATTTCCTTAAAAGTGACGATGGCATGGAGTAAACAATCCAAGGAAGGATCTCTCCTCGGATGGTAGAATCGAAGCAACAGCTGCATGAACTGGACGTGGTACTGCTACGGGAGTCACGGCCTGTTGCGATTGCCCCCTTTAAGTTTTATGTGGCCCCCATATATCGCTGGATCCCGTTGACAAATCTTGTTCACATGTGCACTCAAATTATCAATTTACACAAGTGTGATATTAATCCTAGTGGTTGTCCTATTTATGGGTTTGAGCTTCTTCTTCTTTTCATTGCGTTTTGTTATTATTAGATTTTGAGTTTGAGAAATAAGGTACGAATTTTATCGTAATTGAACTTTCAATTAGTGTATACATAAGATCTTAATAGTGAATACGTACTTTGATCTTATTATTGAAAAATAAATTATGATAACCTAACGTTACTTACTAGCTAGATAGAACTCAAATTCTTATATTAATTATTTAGATTTTAGTGGCATTTAAGATATATTTTCTTGTTAATTTTGTTTTGAAATACTTTAAAATTATTTTAAAAACAATTTTATTTTTATATTATTATCTTCGTCTCTTTAACTAAAATATGATTTTATTTTTTATATACATGTCACATCTATCTTGAAATATTAATCAAACATAGTTTCATGGTGAATTTGACTCCCATATTTTTAGTTTTTTTTCCTATGATCAGACGCCACTTTGTGATCAATATTGATAATTTGTCACATGTAGTTGCTTAGCTTAAGGTACTGACCTAAGTGATGAATTTCTATGTCATCATTTCATTACTAATTAATTAATTAATTTAATTACCATCAACATAATTATAATGTTTTGACATAAACAGAAGATTGATTGTCCATCAAGGCAAGCACTCGTGCACGTTTGATTGGCTAAATGATGCCGGTGCAGTCAATTATTTGAACCTGCGTAGTATTTTATTCTTTAAAATTTCACTGTCGGCAAAGAGAAGATTAGCCTCCTATGTATATTATGCCTAGCAAAGAAATTTATTAATGGATAGAAAGTACCTTTAGTTAGCCCCTAATCATGTATCATGTGACAAGGATCAATGTGTGTATAGCCAATAATTAAGGTTTTAAACACAGTATTAATTGCAGTCCAAGCTGCCTGCCTAAAACGCGTTAATCCATCCTAATCTCATGTTTATCCTTAACACAAACATTTTATCCTTATCAGTGATATTAATTAAATCAGACCACTCCAGCAGCGACCTGACCAGCTTATTCAGCATCTAATTTATGTTGAGTTTCAAGTAATAAATGACTTGCATGAAACATAGTCAATCGAATAGATTAATAAACTAACATATGACTTAATTAATTAACCCAAGTAATGTTTTTTTTAAATTAACCTGAGTCTTGGTTCGAGTAATGGGCAAAGCTGGATTTTAAATATATGCTATTTATAAATAAAAAAACCAATTTATTATACTAATTAAACTAGTAAATAACAATTTCTGATATCAAGAATTTTTTTAAAAAATTATCATCTAAAAGCGATCTCTTTTTGTTTTTTTTTATATTTTACAATCATGTGGTAATCTTTTCCCAGAGAATACTATGAGATTCATGAACATTTTATTTCTTATAAATTATGTTTAAGAAGTTAAATATATGATAGAATAATAATTTCGTTTTTCGTTTTAACAATCAAGGCGTTCCTTGATCAATTTAATTTCGTGTACGAATTGTTTTTTTTTTAAACAAGATTTAAATAGATCATCCAAATTCAGAATCATGCTTTCATAAATAAATAAATAAATAAAACATGTAAAAACTCAAAAGTAGGCATGAGAGTCAACCTAACAGTTTACAACAGTCGGTTCTGTGACTAAAAAAAAGATGTGGGTTGCTTTGTCAAATCCAAATACTAATAAACAATGGCCAATGAAAGAAGAAACCATGATTTTAGAGCAAATGACAAGAATTTATTATTACTTAATTTAAAATCCCATGTTAGGGAACAATGAACCAACATTAATCAACGTTGTTTGTCTGGTATAGTCATAGGATTTACAAACCCCAAAAAATCCAGCTATTAAAACCTAAATTAAAAATACTTTAATTTGTTGACAGCACTAAACTAAACCCTAATTGGATGATCCGTAGGAAGTGGTTAAGATATGGATAAGTGAGAACATAAATAGTTAGACAAGTACCCAATGAACAGATATGACCAATTATTAGGGCAAATCTAATAGATAACAGCTTTGATAATCCAGTTAGGCCAAATCTTGTATGATCATGCTTTAAAGTAAAAAAATCTCATTTTATGACTGAGATAACTTCAGGTTTTGCGACTGTACAAGTAACCCTAGTTTTTAAATCAATTCCAACAGCAGAAACATGTAAATCTATGATGCTGTGCAGAAAATCCTCATGGCAGAAAACAAAACTGACCTTGTTTAATTTTGTCTACTACATGCCCTCCTCTTGTCTATAAGATAACTTTAAAAACTTGAAGACCATTGCTAGATTCTTAAGAACTTGTTTCATTTGGGGCACTTGCTCTGCTTTGGTAAAGGCCAATATCATAAGATTTACATCAAATTAATTACATTACTGAAAAAATAAACTTCTGGGCCACATAGAATTTGCCCAGTAATTTTCATTTAATTGGCTATAATTGGTGGTAAAGAAACTGAACTTAGATAGAGAGATTGGGAGTAATAAGAATTTGTAGTATATATTTTAATATTCGATGAAAGACCTTAGCCGTGGTTCAAGTGATTCGTGGAAGATTTTTTTAATATTATTAAATTCCATTTTATATTGATTCTTCATTGATGACATTCAAGCCTGTCTCGTTGAAGGAGGCAATCTCTCTGGCATGTCACAAGTAATGGGGCTATACTGATTCTCTCAAGACTTTTTTTTTTTTTTTTTCCCGTTCTGTGACCCATTACATCACCAGTCTATTGCATGTTAATTGTCTTTTTTTTTTATGACCCTTGAATTGCTTAAATGGTAACATAATTAAAGGCTCTATTTGCATATATAGCCCTTCTCTTCTGCTTTCATGGTATCTCTTCCTCCCCCATGACATATGACAGATACTAATACTTGTTTCCAGAATACAGGTTTCAATTAAAACCCTAAATTGATAGATGAATGTATGAATTTTTCAAAATAGTTAATGTTTTTGCTGAGTATGGATATCTAAAATTCATATTTATTGGGTAATAAATATTGTTTGACCCGACTTTGATATATATTATTTTTATATTAAATAATAAACAGTGTTGGATATACTGGTTGGTTAATCAAATTTTTTATCTAATAGATAAAATATAAATATACTAAAAAAACAAATTGAAGTTTATTGTTTTTTGTTTTTCAAGAGTACTATAAGTATTATTCATATATAAGACTTTGTTATCCAACTCATGATTTTAAATCGCAGTTTCAATCGCAGTCGTGGATATTGGAGTTGTATGACGAAGGAAACAAGGAAGAATGGGGATTGATCATCAATTACAATTAGACAACAAAAGAGAAATGGAATATTGATCCAATTTCAGGCTGCATATCAAGAACAATGGACTAATTGGCGGCAACGTGGATCAAACTTGTCCACGGCACTTGAAGGTGAGTTGTGTAGAAGAAACCTTACAAAAGAAAAAATAAATAAAATAAAGAGAGGACAATAAAATAGAAGAAAGTGCCATGAAAACAACACCATGCTTTCCTTTTCTTCTTCTTTTATTTTCTATTTATGAGCATCACACCCACTAATCATTGCTGAGAATAAAAACAAAATTCTTTTAGCCCCACAACATAACCACCAAGTGGAAGCCAACACCTTGCTTTGTTATCCCATTAAAAAATTTCACATCATCAATCAATTTAACAATAATAAACCCATAAAGAAAAGTGGAAAAGAAATAATTTATTCTAGGATGGCTAGCACAGTAGTATAATATATAGTTTATCCCCACAGTTTAACGGCCTTGCAAGTAAAGATAAGGGAGGCAGATGCTTCTACGATATTTTTCTTTTCGTTTTATATAAAAAGCTAGATCATGACATGCATCCCTGTATAGGTAAATATGTGAAAGTATCGTGAAATTTATAGGTTGTAGAATGGAAAATGAAAATTGAATCTCTCTTTCATGAACCCTAGTAGATCGTGTCTACTTTTCATGAACAGTGACAAGCTTTAATCGATCCCAGTCAAAGTACAGTTATAGCCTACAAGGATGGATCTTCAGTTGAAGAGTGGAATATTGAGAATTTACGAGATTATGGTTAAAATTATATTTCTCATAAATATGTATGATCCCTTTCTCTATTTTTTTAGGCTACTAATTAACTCCATTTATGAACACTTTCGTTTCAAATAACAGTAGCATTTAAATAATTACACGCACGTTTGGATCTATCACATCTGCAGATCTGAGGTATTTTAAAAGTGAGGGAGTATTAAATTTGATGGTTGAAATTGAGTTACATTTAAAATACTTAAATTTTATGGTGGATGACTATTTTTTACTTTCTATATATTACTTATTTATTGATTATTTATTTATTCTATGCTTCTTCTTTTTTTATACCATAGACACATTCTTGAAAGTTATTCATTGGTGAGCAGTCAATTTCAAAAATTAAATCATGAGGAAGAATCTGTTAACATAAAATCTACAAAGTATGAACTTTCTACCGCTTGCCTGCTACACTGAGTGTATTTAATCTATATATTATTCATTTATTGTTTAATTTAATGTTTGAGATTTGTTGTATGGATTGAACTTAGGATTTTTATTCAGTAGTTGAGTTTTAATATCTCTATTATCGTACTAATTTGATAGTTGAGTTTAAGTTATATCTAGAAAACCTAGAATTTTATGATGGATGTTTCATGTTTACTTCATGTATTACTTAATTATTTTTTATTTATTTAATTTATTTGAAATTGATGATTCTAACAAATAAAGATAATCATAATCATAGGTATATATATATAAAAACAATAACAACACTCATATCTATTTAGGAGATATTCTCGAGTGCATGATTACACATAAACATAGACTCTCGATCTGTCAGGGAAGAAGAAGAAAGAAAATGATTAATTTAACATTAATGACTTTGTATTATTTGGTGAACAGCCAGGAGTCTATTACCACTGAGTAAAATCTTTAACTCAACTTGCTCGTTTGAAACTATATAGTGTCTATAATAAGAACATTAAAATACATAAGTTGATTAATTAGCGAAAAAGATGATTAATTAGCGAAAGATGTTCCACCTGCAGTCATGGTTGACGTGGAAAACCAGAAGCACCAAACGCTTGCTAAAGTACCTTAATAAAATGATTACATTGCACCCAAAACAAGGCTCTATCCATTTTAGTTGACCTAATTACACTAATATACATCAAAATTCATCTGTCTTAATTTGTAAGCAAGTTATTATAAATTACGATGATTGAAACCACACGCCAAGATTAATATATACTTCCCTTTTTTATCCATAAATAGAGATGAAAATAATTAAGATTTTGGTTGTGTAAAATATTGATGTTTAGATTCTTGTTTGCTTGGACAAGCAAAGTTTAGAGTACTTAATTAATTTTGACAGTAATTAATATTTTTTTATCTTCGTATAGAAAATAATACAAATTAAAATAAAATAGACAAAATATTATTTTTTTCATTTTTGTCCCACAACAATTTAACATAATTAGATTTTAGATTGTTGTCCACTAACATTAATATAGTTTAATCAATCAAAGTTGAATGTCCTCATGCATGACGCAGTCACTATATATATATATATATATATATATATCCAGAAGAATGTCTCTCATTTATTATAATAGAAATCATCAAAAATATGCTCCTAAGTTGAACTGATGATCAAGCCAAGTCGCACTCTATCTTGTTTCTAGAAGAAATTCAAAGCTTGAATGCAATTGATCTTGTTTTACACATTTAACTTGTTGAAAAAATTTGAAGCCAGTAATATGAATTAATTCCCTATTTTTTTCTAAGCCAATTGAATCACTGGGGTAACTTTATTCTAACATGTTCAATTTCAAAATATTCCTTTTCATGCATAGTGTTTATTGCTACATTAATTAATTTCATGCCGAAAACACTAAAAGTATGTGGTTAGAAAGAATAATATTAATTAATATAAATCAACTTGGCTTCTCCAATTTGGATTCTAAACTAACTTCAAATTCTTGTTGACTATTTGGTGGTGTAAGGCCAATGGAAGTGATAATTAACATTCAAGGAGGTTAATTCCAAGCTAAATGATGAGAAGCTTAAATTTTAGAGTTGTCTAAAAATTAAGAGCATGTTTGTCTATTTTTATTTTTTAAAGTAAATTAAGAAACATTATTTTACATGTTTTTTTCGACCCAAAACATATAAGCAAAAACTTAAACAAACAATATCTAAATAGACATGTTCATTTGAATTCACCCAATAAAAATTAATTATTTATTATTATTAACTCATCCCAACTTTGAGTGATCCTACCTGATGAAATCCCAAAAAAATTTAAGTAGTTTATAAGTAAGGCTTATGTGTTGGTTAATCTCTTAGTCTAGCAATCTAATTTATTTTTTCTAGTTAAGATGGTTGGTGGCTTGTACTTGATGCTTGATCTATGGTGGCTGGTGGCTAGTACATGCAAAATTTTATTTTTTTATAGTTTTTGAGACTCTCAAATGCTTAAGTATTTTTTTAAATGAAAAAAATACAATAATATTTTAGAGAGATAGACTTTGAAAATATATATACTAGAAATATTGAGAATAAAAAGATTGTAAACCTAAGTTTGAAGAAGTTTTGAGATATTTATTGCCCATAAATCTTATTTTTTTGTGTAAAAAAAGAATTGAAAAGTCATTTTATTTCTATGATATTTTGTGTTGTATTTCATTTAAAATAATATGTATTAAATTAAAATAAAATATTGAGAGATATGTGAAATTTTTTTTAAAAATTACTGTGAGAATATTGAACTTAAGAATTTGAACCTATTGTTTTGGACTATTAAGGGTTTTGTGCTCGCTAAACTTAAATTCATCACTATCTATTTAATAATATATACCTCAAATCAATGTAATCAATGTGCTGCAACTAAATTAAGTTGGGATGATGGATGATATCAAGCAAATCATCCAGAGCGAATTGACTAAATGCATATATTGAAAATATATTAAGTCAAAAGGTTAGGTTTTTAATTTTTTGACAAAATTTGCAAAACAACATGCAATCAAGTCTATCTCTCGTGAAAAATAAGACTTTAAACCATGAATGAACTCCATAGATTAATTATTTTAATTATAACTAATTAATAACAAAAGCTACTACTATGATATAAAAAAAAATTAAAAAAACAAGTACATTCTCCCTAATAACCATGTAAATCAAGTTAGGGCACTTCATGATTTTTATTTTTATTTTTTGACAAAATTTACAGAAGAACATGTATCATATTGTATAGGCAATCAAGTATATAACTCCTGTGAACATCAAGACTTTAACCCATAAATGGACTCCATAGATTAATTATTTCTTAACTAATTCCAAAGCTAATACTATGATATAAAAAAAATAACAAAGACAAGTACGTTCTCCCTGATAACCATATAAATCAAATTAGGGCAGTTCATAATTAATATCACGGGTCAAATCAAGCCGGACACTCCATTGACAATTACAGTTATTTTTTTATAATTAAAAATATTCTCAAATCAATTTATGTATCAATCAATCGTCAAAAAAAATCAAGAATGCTTCTCTGATAAACTTTTATTGCATTCAAGAGTATGTTTTTCTAAATGCTAATTTTATTATTCGAATTTAGAAAATAAAAAAAAAAGAGCAAAACGTATATAAATATGAATAGTAAAAGTAAATGAAAAATAAGTAAAGTGATAAGGAATGAGAAAGAAAGAAAAAAGTAATAATAATAAGAAGAATAAATTAAAAGAAAAATAGTTAGATGGAACCTTGGAGCTCTAAAGGAAAGGTAATCCAATTAATGCGATTAAGGAAAGGCCGCATAGTTTCCCGTGACATGCTTTTATAAGTTTCCCCCATCCCACCTTCTCCCCTCATTTCCTCTCCTTCCACCCTCTTCCTTCTTCTCTCTCTCACCACCACCACCACCACCACCACCGCCACTGCAACTGCCACTGCTGCTAAACCCATTCCTTCTTTTCTTCCCCGATAACCCAAAACTCTATTGTCACAATCTTTATTCCCTTCGAAAGGTATTAATTTGATTTGCTTTATATCCTTTTGCAACAAACACCACTCAGTGGCATATATTTCCTTTCATCCCACCTCCCCCAACCCAATAGAACACCACCACCACCATCATTCACCACTCGCCGCCGCCTACCACCGTTATTTTCTTGAAAGGTAATATTGTTTTATATATATGTATTCTTTTGCGACATAGAAAATGACATTAGCTTATACAAATTCTTGATTTTTTTAATTTTTGATGCACCCAATTCTTGAATTTTGACAACCACCCACCATCACTACCATCACCCACCACCCATCACCACCGATACTCACCACCACTATATATATATATTCTCTTGCAACATAGTACAATACATTAGCTTTCACAAATTCTTGATTTTTGAATTTTTGGTGTACCCAACTCTTGAATTTTTGCCACCACCCCACCACCACTCATCACCACCACAACTCCTATTTTTGCAACATAGTACAATACATTAGCTTATATAAATCCTTGTTTGTTTTTTTTTTTTGTCTACCCATTTCTTGAATTTTGGCCACCTTTTGTATACAAAAAAAAAATAAATTCCTTAGCTTAAAATAATTACTTATATTTTGCTATATTATTGCATTTCAGGCACAAAATAAGAGGTATTAAATTTTTTTATGGCAAGCAACCAATTAAATTGCGACATGTCATCCCAACAAGAACAAAACCAACGAAGAAAGAAACGGAGAAAATTGACTCATGAAACGACAGAGAGTCACATTCAAAATGACAGCAAAAACCAGCTAACAGTGAGGTGGCGAACTGAAGCAGAGCGGCGGATCTATTCGTCGAAGCTTCTTGAAGCTCTCCGTCGGTCAAGCCGGACATCTTCTCATCCTGGGAAGAGGACTCGAGAAGTCCGAGAAACCGCTAACAGAGTCCTCGCGGTGGCTGCTAGAGGAAGAACTCAGTGGAGCCGCGCGATTCTCGCGAAACGCGCGCGGTTGTTGAGAGTGAGGAAGGTGAAGAAACAGAAATTAAACAGTGATCGTCGGTTACAGGAGAGAGAGAAGAGGAGGAAGTTACCGGCGGTGGAGAAGAAAGTGAAGGTTTTGAGCCGGCTAGTACCTGGTTGCCGGAAAGTTTCGTTTGTGAATCTTTTAGAGGAAGCGAGTGATTATATTGCGGCTTTGGAGATGCAAATTAAGGTTATGACCACTCTAAGTGAAATTCTCACCGCCGCTGGCGGCGAAGTAGGCGGTGGCGCGGGAGTTGATGGCGGCTTGTCAAGTTGAGAGCGAGAAGTCAAATATATTAGAGTGTTCGTTATGCCAGGTGTCAATTATAATTATTATTTTTTGTTTTTTTAAAGATTTTTAATTTGTCTCTTTTTTTCTATTAATATTAGTCCTTGATGTTATTGTAGACATGGATTTTTTTTTATTACTTTTTATTTTTTATTTTTTATTTTTTTCCTTTATTTTTTGAGCTTTGCTTTCCTTTTTTAGTTAAATATAGTTGTATAGTTGTTCAAAAAGAGAATATTTCCAGCTAATTTTTTAGTTTTTTTTTTAAATTAAAAGGAACGTTAAAAGAAAGAAAGAAAAAATTGTTGGGAAAATTTAATAAAGTTAAGTGGCCCAATTAGAATACTTTGTTTAGGCAAAAGGTTTTAAGAATTTAGGTATTTTTTTATATATTTTTTTATGGCAAGGTTTGAATAGAACAACAATCAAATAATCAAATTAGAGGGAACAATATTTGAATGATTCAACAATCAAATAATCAAATTTGGAATTTCAACTTGGAAAAAAGTAATTTAGATTTGTAACAGAAATAAAAGTTATTTCTAAACATGTTAAATTTAGGTAAAAATATGCTATGAAATTGCATTAAGTAAAAACCCTTTTCCAAAAAAAAAATAAAATAAATTCCCCATCTTACCATAAAACAAAATACTATTCCTCAACCTTCATGTTCAAGAGAAGGATCTGTTCTTAATTGAGAAATCCAATGAGTTTCACATTTATACAAGATATATAATTAAAAGTAAATGAGAGGATACATATAAATTAAATTACTTGTATAATTGAATAATTAGCAATATATTTGGATGAAATCTTGAATTCCAAGTGAGAGTTAAATTCTCAGTTACTTGTTTAAAATGGATTTAATTTTACCAGGCGTGAAAAAATATAGGAGATACACCATCATGGATAATATTATAAAATTAAAAGAAATATAGCAATTTGTAATATATATTACAGAGATCATAGCTATTAAACCTAGCACAGTCCTGTAGAAGATTCTACCATGGAAGCTTTGGAGCAACAGAAAACAGGCTGGGAATCTAACTTGGTTCAAGTTTCATTTCAAATGTTATTGGATTCAGTTAACTCAGTTCTAAAAATTATTTTTAATTTTTTTAAAAAAATAATATCATTTTAAAATTAATCAAATAATTTTTAGATTAATCTAACAATTTAATAACATAGATTTTAAATCGAATTAAATTCAGACCAGGTAAGATAATTATAATAAAGATAAGTTTCCATGAAAATCTAGTATAATTCTATGAATCGACTCGATAATCTGTTAATCTAAAACATGATTCAAATTATTTTAAAAATTGATACAGCCGAGTTAATTTTTTTTTCCATCAAAACAATCTCTATCTCATAGATTAATATAATAACTTACAACCTAGATCTTAAATGAGGTTGGATATGGTTGGATCCAACTTGTAAATTAACCTAAGAACATAGATCTTAAATAAGGTAAGATCTGGGCCTGGAGATAAATTCTTATGACATGGCAGGAGTGGATATTTGTGAGATACGAAATCGCATAAAATGGGGAAATAGTGGGGATAGAATGATAATTAACCCCACGAACCAAGAAAGTTCATAGAATAGGCCAAAGAGGTCTATAGTCACTAGCTAATGACCATCACACAAAAAGAAAAAAAGCTCATATCATGTGCCTAAATGGTCCTACACTACTACACATTGTCAAGTGCTACCGACCCTCCTCGCCCCCACTTCCACCAATGAGTTCAGCTTGCATGTGATATACGAACACTACTTCTTGTAAAGGAAAACCCTGCCCTTTTCCGAACCCAAAAATCCCCTCTCTTAGCTACTCATCTTCAGCTTGAATATTAAGATTATTTTATTCTTAAAATATTTTAAAAAAAAATCACACACATATATATAAGATTTTATCTTGATTGTCATGTAAATTGGTTTTAAAATAATGCGCATTGCTGGCTTAAAAGGTAAAAAAAAACCACTTAAAAAAAAAATCTTATATCACACACATTTATATAAGATTTTTTCTTTTTTTTTTTAAAAAAAAAAAACCGTATCTCTTGCTCACGAAGCAACAATTGGGATTAGGTTTTGACACCCACATCGTGGTAAGAAGAAAGACAATATTATGGTCTAAGGCAGGGTCGACTAGACCACACCCTACCCTTGTTGGGTTCTCCTTTAGGCACATCACTTTCTCATTTAAGGGCTAACACGTGTGCTAAGGCTAAAACGCAGTTGTCGATTTCAATAGAAACATGTGGATGCATATGCCAAATGGGATTAAGGAGCTAAATTGTCATGATGAAGAAGATTGAATTATTGACTAAGGACCACATGCAATATCTTGCTCTTGCTCTTCTTTTGTAGACTGCCTTGTTGCAAAACAAATCACCAATTACCCGTGTTTTTATTCAATTATATGTTATACCCACAAATTCTCACATGTATCCATGTGCCTTCATTTATTAACATATTGTTTTCTTCCTTTTGGATTGCTTTTTTATTCATCAACATCATCAACATCGTGTATAAAGATTATGATTACAAGTGTTTGATATTATAGTAATTTTTGCGGTTATAATTTGTAAAAATAAATTTAATTTTTTTATAAATTGTAGCTTTTATTTAATCCAAGTTTTTCTCACAATTTAAAATATAAAGCAAGTTTAAAAAATAAAAAATCAAAGAATTTTTAGATTATAGTTAGCCCAAAAGTATATCCAGCAACAAATTGTCAAATATAGTGTACTTGTGTTTGAAATTGTAGTTATGTTAACAAGAAAGTCGATTTTTAATTAAGTAACTAATCGGTAGGTTTCAAATGAATGAAAAATGAGTGTTTGGTATGTTTAAATACAATATTAAGACAATAAAAGAAATCTCATGCTTTTGAAAACTCAATCCCAATTTCCAACTTGTCAAGATTAAGGGAAAACATTATACAGAAAAATTAGGTGATTCAGCTCATTTATGCTGTTCTTTGAGAAAAAAAAATATATTGAAAAATTAATGGGTAATATACTACTTGAAGCTTGAACTAAGTGAGGGGAAGAGAGAAAAAATAAGAGAAAGGGAAAAAAAACAAGTGATTTAGGTGATTCAGCTCATTTGGATCATGGTTGTTAAATATTGTTTCATCTAATGGGTAATATACGACTTGAAGCTTGACCTAGACTGAATTTTAATTCTTACGTGTGCTTTAAATATCATGGAAACACAAAGGGAAGTGTTTCTAAAAAGGATTATGCCCCTTCTAAGTAAAGCTTTCTAGTATTGCTCAACTTCACAGAACTGGTAAAATATTTCCCTTGCTACCTTCGTGTGTGAGGTGGTTAAATTGTGTTTGATTAAAGATGGGGATGGTGCCATAAATTTTGTGACCTAATAAATAGGTTACTACTACATTCCAATAGATGCTACGGAAGCATTATATATCATTGTCACCTGGCATGTATTTTTTGAACGTAATCTGACTTGCATATGCCCACAATATTGTAAGGTGTTAATCAATCTGTCGGCATGGTTTGCAGGAATAATTGACATTGTAATAGCTATATATTGACTAACATCGGATCATAGAGCAATTCGTACTGAAGAGTAGCATAGATTTTGAATGAATTGTTTTGAACGCTCATAATTCTCTTTTAATATCTACATTTCTGGTATGATTAGGTGAAGAAAATCAAGCCCGCATTTATGCTGTTCTTGGTGTTCAGGTTGTTGCATTTATCGCTCTCCGCCTCTGGCAAGGTACTGGGAAATAGAAGAGAAGAAGCTTCACATTGTTAGTCAATTGACTTGGATAGGAAAGGATCTTCAATCTTTAAGGCCTTCACCAAATAGCCTCTTCACATTGAAGTCATGCATTGAAAATTAAGAAGACTGATTTTTCCTCCCCATGTCTTTTCTTTAGATAATCTTTACATACCATATAAGGCAACATTATACATACGAGGGCTTATTCATGCTGCAAAACCATTAATGCTTAGGATAGGGGTGATGGGGTCTAGAAAGGACCTATCATAGATTAAAATTGTGGATTGATTCCATCATGAATTTCAACATGTTGCAAAATCAATCAACATTATTGTGACCACCAAAGCAATGTTTCCAAGAATTTCTGGTAATGGCACTAGGCCCTAGCTAGACTCGAGAACCTTGTGCCTCCCAGCCATTGGTGGTAGACTAGCTCACATAAGTTTTTGAAATGGAGATTGCTCATGGAGCATAATGTAACCCTTAATTGTTACACACAAGGCTATTCAATTGACCTCATCCGTGAAAATACAACTCATATTATTTTTAAATCAAATTGAGAGTTAACTCAATTAAATTTAAGTTACTATTCAGGTTAATTTATAATTTAAAATTGACCGGGATAAATTCTAGTAAGGATCAACCGAGTTAACTTCAAATATTTTTAAAATATTTATATTCAAAATAATATCATTTTAATTTTTTATTATTCTCAACAGTGTTTTACTTTAAAAAATTCAAAACAATACCAAATAATGATGTTTTGAAATAGTGTGGTTGTGGTTGCTTTTTAAAGTATTTTTCATTTTGAAATGCATCAAAGTGATGTTTTTTTTATTTTTTAAAAAATTATTTTTAAGATCAGCACATCAAAACGATCCAAAACATAAAAAAAATTAATTTTTAACAAAAACAAAATTGAATTTTTTAGAAGTTGGTCCGCGTTTACAAACGCTCTCTAAACCCAAGGCGTTGCATTGGTTCTAATAACTATAATTACTTAGTTTATTTTATTTTTTTATTTCTTTAGATAATATTGTTTTAACTTTTATGTTTTAATTGAAAGAATATTGTTTTTTATTAATCCATGTCAACTCAAGTTAAATTATCAACTCTAGTTCCAAGTAAACTTGATTTAATAATTTTTGAATGAAAGAACCTGATATATATGATAAGAAATTAAGAATATGGAGGTTTTTCCTTTTCTTTTCCCAAATGGGAGTTAAGAAATTTAATTGATAAGCTTTTGATGTTTCTCATTTATATATGTATTTGTTTTTGTCAAATATCAATTTGGATAATTAATTAGCTTGACCAACTTTCTCTTTTGTTTTTCACTTCTCTTTCGCTTCAATAATTTTGTTTCCTTTTGTGAGGGAAGTTTTCCATCGAGATCAACAATAATTCGACATCTCTGTGTATAATTGTCATTCACATGACTTTTATGAAATGCCAACATTGCATGTGCATCAATAGTTAGCGAAGCTAATTTAATCCAACTTTTTTGACACGACTTAGTGAGGAGATTATAGACTAACATGTCTTATCCATAAAATTATAAAAATCTTACCTACATTTGGTAGAACACTCAATCAAATCTAACCTAAAATTTGATAGAGCACTCAATCATAATTCTGATTAAAAGACATTACAAAAAATTAGGATTGGATAACCTGTCTTTTTCTTTTGTTTTTCTAGCTAAGATGTATAAATTATTATTATTATTATTATTATTATTATTATGGAGGGAGGGTTAAGGGTTAGGATTTTACAAGTGAGCTTTCATTATAAATTCGTGTTCAACCGAATTATTAGTGTATCTTTTCTTAACAATTAAAGAACTAATCTAAACCTAAATTATTTTTCTTGAATATACTTTTAACTCTAAACCAAAGGATATATATGTGGTCATTTACTCCTTCATGGAAAAGGAAAGAAAACATTCTTGTTTGAAAACCTATCCGAACTTGATAGGTTGATTTAAAATCTAAGTCAGGTTAGATTTCAATAAAAATATATAGAGAATTAATTTGGTGTGATTTACTCAAAACTTGAGTTGGCTTACAATCTGGTGACCTCGGAAAAAACCAAGTTAAAATCCGGTTAAAAACTATTAACCTTTTTCTTTTAAGAATTTCAATAATATCATTTTTATTTTTCATAAAATAAAAAAATCAAGTTGACTTTAGCTAACATATCAAATCTATGATCTAAAATTTACTTTAGATTAATCTTTGAATCGAGTTTAAAAATTATGTATTTAATGATGGTCACATGAGGATGTTGAGAAATATTAAACCTAGATTCCAAATTTTACCATGCACTAAAGCCATCTCTTGAAATTCAATCGCTAAACCATCTCTTATGATCTAAAATTTAGGGGAAAAAGCTTTGTCACTACCCAATTTACCCCAAATTTATAGCTCAATATTATAATTTTTCTAATCCACTAAATTTTACTCTTAGAGAATATTTGAAAATATAATTGCGGTTATTTTTCAAAGTGTTTTTCACTCGGAAATACATTAAAATAATATTTTTTATTTTATAAAAATAATTTTTGACATCAGTATATCAAAATGATTTGAAAAATACTAAAAAAATATTAATTTAAAATAAATAAAATTTAAATTTATTTTTTTAAAAAAATATTTTTAAAATAAAAAAACAAACTGCTTCAATAAAATTTTAGAAAGCAATCAAAGTAGATAAACGACAAGACAAAAGAATCACTTTTGAGTTGGCAAGGTCCAACCTTCAGACAAACAAAGGACCCGACATCACTAGGTGTGTTGGGTTGTGTTGGACCCTAAACAGTGAAAAAGAACAAACGTTCTTGGCAGTTAGCAAATTGTTGTTCAAATAAAATAAATAATCACAACAAAAAAGCAAACATGTCTTCCTTTATTTTTGCAAGAATCAAGTTGACTCTCAACATCCAGAATATTGTTGGGTTTGGAATTTGTGTTGCAATGGTTATTCCACGCACTTGCATCTCCATGTTTGCAGGCTGGGGATAAGGACCTCTCCCTCCACTGTAGCTTCACCAGTGACCACACAGTCTACCCCCATTCTGGGGTTCAAGCTATGGTTATTCTTTCCTTTTGGTGATTTAATTAGGTCAACATGGTTTATATGCAACTAATTATAATCTTGGCAACATGGTTTTGCTTGCGATTAATTAAATATATAAAACAACTACATGATATTAGACTTAAGTAACATTAAAAATGATTGTTTTTTGAAGCAATTTTTCCATGATGAAATGGTTAGATTTGCATTAATGTAATGAGAATGAGTTAGGATGAAGATGTAATGCAAAGGAAAAGCATGGTAAGAAATAGACTTGCTTAACTTAGAATATAATATACATCAATTTGCAGTGGTGATAATATTGGAGTCTCATTCAATAAAAGCTTTTTTTTTTTAAATTTTTTTTGATTGTGTTGTTTGTATTTTACTTCAGGCAGGAAGTTATAGCTGCCATAGCATTATATTGTCAAATATCATTAATTATTTAATAAAAATATTAAGTTGTTATCTTTCCAAGAAAATCTTCATCATTAATAATATAATAAAAAAGATTAAGTTGTTACCTTATCTTTAGAGTGTGATTCCAAAGCCCCTGCTACCCCTTTGAAAAGGTGTAGGTCTTAGAAAAGTAACCTATCACGTCCAGGTATGTGCGGCCGGCCTTTGTGATATCAGCCCAAGTACAAAAGCATTTTTTAAAAAATATTTTTATTTTAAATTTTTATTTTTTATTTTTTACATGCTCGAACTATTTCATAAGCAAGGCAAGAGACAGGATAATGATCTATAAGGGTTGGAGACAGGTTTTGAGTCGCCCAGTTCAGTTGTCAGGCCATTTCATGTGCAGGAAAAACTGGCAAGCTTCGTTGGAACATAAATTTTTGATTCAGTAAAAGACGATGCTGGCAAATGTATAGAAATGTTATGGAAATATGATGCTGGCAAATGCATAGAATTGTAATGGAAATTTGATTCTTAAATTGCCAAGTATCTATAGAGTGACACCCTCGATGCTACATAATATCTAACAAGCTGTTTTGCTTCAAACCAATTCAACACATTCTGGGCTAGCATAAACTTTATACCAAACCACAAAAAAAGATTTAACATATCATGCAGCCTGAAACTCTTCCAAACCATAATTGCATGCAAGAATGTTCATCAGCCCTGCTTTGGTGTAGATACACCTTGTAATCCTCCAATGACTCCAAAATCTAACTGGATACACCTTGTAATCCTCCAATGACTCCAAAATCTAACTGGCTTTCACAGGTTGAGCTCTAGGCCTCCACAGTCCCACCCTATACTTGTGAGCATATTTCAATATCAGCTTCCTCTGCGAAACAAAAATCAGAAGTTGATGTTTTAATTCATGACTCTAAGGACTTTGATTTGGAGTGATTCTCAAAAAATACTTTGAAGTTGAAAATACAAGCCTCTCAATTATGCATTCGGGACATTAAATTTGAGAATCAATAGCAATACAAAGTTAACTAGTTGCTGAAACAGCAATTAAAATTTTAATAATAGTTTGTCCATTATATATATATATAAAGGGCATCAAATTTAAACAATTCTAGTCTCATGAAAGTAACTTTTAATTCCAACCTTCATTTGCAAATCTTAATTAAAAAAGAAGGAATCCAGTATATTATGCTTTCAAAAACTACACAAGCCACTCAATTTTTTTAGCTTTGGAGGCAACGTAAAGAAAACATCAAAGCTATTAGCCAGTCATAGGAAACTAGGAAGGAGAATTTGCTTAGAACTTTGATAATAGAACTGACGCATGCTGACCAAATTTTGTTCTTAGCCAACCTAACTGGCAACCAAAACCAAACACTTTACAGCAAAGTAGCTTATTATACAAAGATAACACTTGACAACAAAAACTTTTGATTTGAAAGCAACCCCACATTTCAAAAAAGGGACTCAGTTATTCTTTTTACTGTTTAACAGTTTTGAACACAAATGAACCCGTGCAGCCAACCTTAACCAGTTCAGTTTGTGGCTTAGTGGAGTCAAATGATACTGTAGAATAGTACAGCTGCATAGTGGAGTATACACTGCATGATATAATCTCGAGGAAGGTAACATAGTGACACCACAATTTTGCAACCATTGGATGCATGACAAAAAAAAATTGAAAAAGAAGGTAGAGGCAGGAAAATTATTTCCAAATTCCGGTTCACCGACTCATAGGGAATCACCATTCATCATTGTATGACCACTTCATCTAAAGTCCCATAGATGCAAACTTTCCTTGGAGGATATCAAAATATTCCTACACATTAAGCACTCTACGATCACCCATCTCGTTATGCTAACTTGCACCTGTATAGCAAAGATTTTCACAGATATTCCTTTGCCTATCCTCATAATTCTTTTCCCAAATATTGCAGAAAATTGAACAAGTTAGTGAATACTCAGCATAATCAAACAAGAACCATTAAAAGGTAAGAGTCATTGTTTAAACAACACATCTGATATTATGTAGAAATAATATTTTGAAATTAATACAAAAGAAGTAGAGCATCATCAAAAAGAGTCCACAAGATGAATAACCTGAAAGAGCTATAACATCAAGGATTCTTTGAGCTAGCAACAATTCCATTAAAACTACGACTAAAAGAATTTAATAGATGTTTACAATAACCAATTTCATCACTCAACTTGCAATAACTCCACATTGTTAGAATCTAAACAAACACAAACATGCATGATTTTTTTTTTTTAAAAAAAAACTCATGCAAATTGAGTTGGGGATTAAGAATAATTACTTGTTGACAAGGGATGCCTAGTTTTTTGAGCTTCAAAGTCCGAGTAACAAGAAGTTTGTGAAAGTCACCAATTTCAGATTCAAGCTTGGTTACATGGGCTTCAACTCCTTTCCCTATTCCATTTAGAAACTCTGGAATTCCAACTTTCACTGCAACAAAAATAACAAAAAAGTAACAACATTCTTCAAGCTCAGCCTCTTATTATTTGCAAAGATTAAAATCAAAGAAAAAGAAACTTACAACAGAAAATCTGTAAGAACATCATTGTTCCAACAATGAAAAACAATGCATCCACCAAAGATTCAATCTTTCAAAACTCAAATCCATTTTAATCTCTTACAGAAAATCATACAAAAAGAAATATCCTTTTCCAGTTACTATTTACATGAAAATCAAATTTTCTTCATTTTACACATGCACGCCATAAAAAATGAAAACTTTATGAGCAACAAAAGGGAGACATGAAAATTAAAGCAAAACCCACCAATCTATTCCCATTTTCGATCCAAACAACTAAAATAGATTAAGAAATTAATTGAAGAACATGAACTTAGTTAACGATTACACAAAAAGAAAGAACTCAAACGAAAATGTCACCGAGGTAAGGAGAGGAGGATTTGGAGAAGAATCTAGAGAGCCCAGGTGTAGAAACCGCTCGTTCTGGTGGGATTGAAAAAGCCCTTTTAGTGTTTGTGAATATTTGCCTCCATGCCATTGCCATCTCCGCAAAGCTGCTGCCTGCTATGGGGTTTTTGGGTTTTAGCAGAGTGGCCACGTTGTCTAGTGTTTTGATGTGCTGTAACTTGTAAGTTTAGAAACGACTGGTCATGGGGACATTAGGAGGTCATAGACGGTATGTCATTTATGATAACAATCCGTGTCAAATTATATTATAGTCCCCATTCATTTTCTAATATTATAAATTAGTCCTTTTAGTTTCGAAGAATCTAGATAACCCATTTGTAGAGATTGCTTGTTGTGTTGGAACTGAAATTATTCTTTTTGTGATTATATGCATTCATGCCATTAATATCTTTTGAATCTCTGTGTAAGGCTACTATGGATTTTTTAGGTTTTAACACAGTGATAACTTTGTTTATTAACCGGTAGCATCACTTAATTGATTACTGTTTTGAAATAGTAAATAGAAACAATGAAAATATGAAAATAGATGTCTTTCTATATTTTATATTTTAAAAGTATAAAAATTTATTCTAAAATTATCTTATAACAATTATTTTCTTTGTTTCAATTTTCTTAACTAAATATATTTCTATCTTTTAATATATGTGGGCAGCGAATATATAAAAAAAGAAATACTAAATTGTTATGGAAAACTAACAATTAAAACAGAGGATTGAATATGAAATTTTATAAGCTAAAATGATTAACTAGTTTTTTACTAAAATTAAAAGATTAAATAGTAATTTATTCTAAAATAAAATTGTTAGTTAAGTGTTATCAGGATTTATCTAACTTGCTAACTTCTAATAGAACTCTACTACTCAATATTAATCCACAACTCTCTTATAAATTATCTTCGTCAATCAATCCTTTGCTCTTATCAAAATCTTGTTCTCTTTAATCCCTAAACAAGCTAGGTTTCTTTCGTTGTTTGTTTCTTGAGAAAACTATGCAGATATTTGTGAGAACCCTGAGACTCAAAACCATCACCCTTGATGTTGAAAGCTCCGAGACAATCGAAGACTTGAAAGCAAAAATCTATGAGAAGGAATTAGGCATCCGTCCTGAGAACCAACGTCTCATATATTGTGGAAAGCAATTAGAGGAAGGAAAAACCCTGTCAGATTACAACATCCAGAAGAACTCCACTATCCACCATGTTCTTAGGCTTTGTGGCGGCGGCATGCAGCAAGCCTTTTATTGATCTTCCTTCATGATATGGCAGCAAAAATTCACGAAGAGCCTCCTTCTTGATCAGTTTGTTGCTTATTTATCACAGTAAGTCACGTAGCTTTTCGTTAGTATTTCGAATTCTAAGAGACAAAGACAGATTTTTTGAAGAAGATATGGTTTTGGAGATTGAATTTTCTTTCGTAAACTTTTTTAAGATTTTATATATTAATCAGTTAAGTTTCATGATTTTGTTATCTATGATGGTTTGCCATTATTGTTATTCCATGTTATCATGTTATAATAGATGACATAGTAATTAAATCGGTTCTAGCTTATAACCATGCCCAAGACTTGGGATATATATCAAATTTTTTTTTACAATGTTTTAAAAAAATGATCAAATTCAGGTGTATGTCGATGACTTGGAAATCAGATCTGAATTATTTACTAGATGTGGTAATGACCTGCATTTTAGATTATTAATTAAGTGTGAATTGATAATTCATAATTCGAATTTGACCTATCCTTTTAATAATAATATAATTATGATATAAAGATTCTTAACAATAATACTTATCACATAGTCCATGATATACATTTACAAAATTGATTGTTTTCTTGGATAATTTTTATATTTTAATTTCATGTTTTAATGGAGATTCTTAACAATAATGGCTTTAACATATTAATGTAACGTTTATATGACTTCCCCCTACTAGTTTAGTTCGATTCAATCTAATTGATGGTAAAAACAAAAGATTTAATCCCTCGTTGCCTTTTTACAGTACTAATTCTCTATGAAGGTTGGAAAAAATATAAATTTTCCTCTTAAATGCAAGTAGCTGAAACACTATAATACTTCAAGTGCAATTCCTCGATCACAATCTAGAACAATGACTACGTAAAACAAATTAAGTTCATGACAAAAATATGTGGCAAGAAGTGGTGGTCTTTATTCCTGTTAAATTACTCCATTGTCTGCCAAGAAAATGTACTTGTCTTTCCTGACAAGCTATAGTGCATTCAAAACCCAAGGCTTTGGCAATCTGTGCTTGAACATGATGCTACCTCCAACTTTGATTTCTTACCGTGCTGACATGTTGATGATTTTTGCCGCCTCTCAAAAGTTTTGATAGTGAAACTTACAACAGGATTCATCAACAGGAATAGAGGGACCATGCATTTAAAACCGCTAGCTGTAAGTAGTTGCATAGAACATGCTAACTTGAGTATTAGTGGCCATATGAACTGTATTATCGGTTAGCTCTGCAAACATGGGGCTAAACCTAAGTAGATAAGGCTCCCTACAAGTAGTTCCTTCAGGACATATCACAAGATCACCTTGGCTCAGCAAGTCCTGTACTAGCTCGAAGTCTTTTCTCTATTTCTGGTTAGTTAGACAGTCTTGATTGGTGAAAATAGCTCAGAAATCATGCTTACGCTATATGTGACTGCAGTGAGAGGTTTCTTGATAGCGAGTGATTTAATCCAGATTGGATTAAAGAGAGTTCTGTGATTGCAAAAGTAGAGTGTGCCCCTTGACTTGCCTTCAGAATTAAGTTGTGGAGTAAAGGATTTTTGTTTCACTATGATGCCTCTCGTTCCTGTTAGGGATAGTATGGCGATGAACAACTTGTAAGGTAACAGCATGCCAAGAAGGGATCTAATAAGGAAAATAATGAATCCAAATGGAAATCATATGAACATAGCTGATGTAGCTATTGGACTTGGCCTGAAAGCCAATCTTTCATCGTGGAAGATCAGTGGTTTGGATATTTCTTCCTTGGCAGGATTTGCCATATTTTCTTCTCAGCTTCACTCACCAAGTAAATTGCCTGATCCCACCAAAAAAAAAAGTATGTCTGGTAAAAAAAAAAAATTACTTTATCAACATAGAATAGAGAATTTGTGTTGATCAAAAGACTTGTCGAGGCAACCAAAGCCAATGTCACCATGTTTCTTTTGTTCCTCGTTACGAATCTGAATGTGGTTGAGAATAAAACTGATCACTTGTCATTTTTGTCTCCATTAAACTGACAAAATACTCACCAACCAACTTTTAATTCTCTTTCAACATTAACAACCTCAATTTCCGAGTAATGTCTCAAAAATCCATCAAACATTACTCTAGGAAAAATCACTCACTCCTATTTTTGTCCCACATGATCTCATTACCCTATCAAATCCTTCGTTGCCAGCATCCTCCAAAAAGAACAGAGGCAAGACAGCTCTTCCAATTCTAAAACACTCTGCCTTGATTCCAACCAAACTTAAGAAACCATAATCTTAAGCCTCATTTCTTCACCAACCAAACAAATAAAAAGGTATAAAAGCAGAAGAATAAAAGCCTTCAAGGAACTTCCAGCTTCAAAAGCCACCAGCATGAACTCAGGAAATATTGAAGATGATTTCTATAAGGCTCATCAAAGTTTCATGATTTTTTGAATTTTTTTTTGCCTTGAAATTTTTTTTTTTTAATCATTTTGATGTATTGTAAGCAAAAATAATTTTTTAAAAATAAAAAAATTATTATTTTTAAGCAAAAATTAAATATTTTAAAACATAACTACTACTACACTCTTAAACATTACCTTACCACCATGAGTTAACATGCAAAACTAAATCAAGCAAACACACTGTAAGATTTCAGTTCAGAGAAAAATATTATATATAAAACCAATGACTCAATTTGATCACAACTCAAGTTTGTATATATCTTTAGAATCTGCAATTTGCTTTCCAAATCAGCTATCACATCAGAAATTGACAAAAATCTATGAAACCCCTCCAGCAAATCAGGATAGTCTGCAAACAGCTCAACTACATCTTGTTGATGTCTGCAATCAGGATAGTCTGCACTTGTTTCTGTATGCACATAAAGTCATCAAAAGATCCTTGTTGATGTGCTTTTGCATCTTCCTTACAAAATCGACAGCTTCTTCATGGTCTATAGTAACATTTTCTACGGCCATTAATGCTTCTTGATGCAATTTTGAGAATGTTAGAAAGTTGTGGAGCAAATATGCGGCGTTGCGGTGATCATTTATTCTTTTAAATGTTTATCCAGGTAATTGGGAAAATAAAGAAGACAAGAAATTCTTGTCTTTTATCAGTGTATAGAGGGAATGAGAGTCGTCACCTAATATTTTGATCACAAGAAACTCTAATTGGTCTAAAACATCCGGCCCGAGTACTGGTTGCGTAAAGAAAAGATATTAACACCTCAAATACGTCCCTACTTAAGATAAGTTGCATTACTTAATTATCTGATATAAATTAAGGTATTATCATGCTTTCTAATTATTGGTTTGTCTAAGGTTTAAAAAAATTTCTCCTCTGTAAGAAGATCCTTATCTTATCGGGTAAAACCTAACCGTTCTAATGTCAATAAAAGAACTAACTTTTATTATAAATGCGTCTTACGTATAAGTTCGTAATCTCAGATATTAAAAGAAAACAAAATATTTTTTTTGAAATTTTTGAAATATTAGCCTAGTTCTCACGACTTTAATAAGCTGGTTATTAAAGTCCAAATGCATGCTAAGACATATTTTTTTTAATTTTTGTTTTGTATGAAAACTTGATATGAAAATTTTTATATTTTTTAGAGACTTAGCCAAACAAAAAAAAATTATAATTATTGGTCTGTCTAAGGTTTAAAAAAAAATTTCTTCTGTAAGAAGATCCTTATCTTATCGGGTAAAACCTTACCGTTCTAATGTCAATAAAAGAACTAACTTTTATTAGACATATGTTTTACGTATAAGTTCGTAATCCCAGATGTTAAAAGAAAACAAAATATTTTTTTTGAAATTTTTGAAATATTAGCCTAGTTCTCACAACTTTAATAAGCTGGTTATTAAAATCCAAATGCATGCTAAGACATATTTTTTTAATTTTTGTTTTGTATGAAAACTTGATATGAAAATTTTTATATTTTTTAGAGACTTGGCCAAACAAAAAAAAAATTCATTTTTTTCTATATAATTTTTTACAACATTTTAGAGAAAACGGGGTATTTTCATACCGGATTTGTATATTTATAGTATAAAAATACAAATTAATATTAATCAAAATTGGTATAAAAATACACGAGAAAATCAAAAAAAAAATTGAAAGGATTTTTGGAATTTTTTGGATTTTTGTTTTTTTTTTGTTTATATATATATATATATATATATATATATATATATATTGGGGGGGTTAACTAGGCCGACCCAGCTGAGATGGGTTGTGTTGAGCCGATACCGTCCCATCAAATCTTTTTTTCTTTTTTAAGGTCTGGGCCTATACCAGTCCATATATTCGGGCTGGGCCATAACTGACCCGGCCCACGACGGTGGGTTAATTATTCCCCCCCGTCCCTCCTTCCTGTATGCAGAATGAATTCTGCATGCAGGCGCGGCCTGAAGTAGGGGGAAAACAGAAGGGGAGAAGAGAAAGTTGGGGGGGGCAACCTGGTCGTAGCTAGCTGTCACGGTGGTGGTCATGCCGTGGAACACGGCGAGCGGCCTGTGGTAGTCGCGGCGGAGCTAGTGGCGACAGGCGGTGCTTGCTGCCTTTCTCCTCCACTGTGCAGAGACACACGGGTCTCCTTTTTTTCTTTCCCTCTTCTGCTTTTATTTATATTATTTCCACTCCCTCGTCTCTTTTCTGTTTCTTCCCTCCTGGTTCTTCTTTTTTCTTTTTTTTCTTTCCTCTTCTCTTCCCCTCCTCTGTTCTCCCCTGTTTTTCTTCCAACTCTCAAAATTCCCCCCTCCTGTTTTTTCGTCTCTGCCTCTGTCTCATTTGCCTCCCCAAAACCATTCCTCCTCTAAAACGTCCCCAGCTTCTGTTATTTATAAGTGCAGGGGAGAGGTAGCCACCCTATCCTGTCCAAGTGCAGGGTAAGGTGGCATGAGGCGGCCTCTGTTTTCTTTTCTTTTTTTGAATAGTGTATGAAACGGTGATGATGTGGTCAAAACGAGCCGTTTTACTTAAAAGGAAATAGCACCAAAATGTTTCAATTTCCAAATCAATCCTCAATGTTTTATTTGTTCAATCAAATCCTCAATTGCAATTTTGATTTTAAAAATCAATTCAATTATATCCTTGTCAAATTCTAATTTCAGCCCTGATGTTGGCCAATGTTTTCACTTTAGTCCTTGGTCTTGAATTTATGCAATTTTAACTTTCAACTGATCAACAAACTTTCAATTTTTTTAATTTAGTGGCTGATTCGGACAATTTCAGTTCCTCTATTTATGTGTCTTTTCTAGTTTGGTCATTGATTCTTGATTTCTTCAATCAAATCCTTAAATGACCATCAAACTTTAATATTTATGCAATTAAGCCCTTGATTTGACCAAATCAACTCTTAAAAATTATATTTTGACCTCTGAACTTTAATTTTTTCAAATTAATATGTTCGATCTGGTTTGACTCCCTCTCTCTCTCTTATTTTACATGCTTAGGATGTATTTATTGCTACAGAATAAGTGATACTGACTTTATACCAGCTTCACATATAATAATTTTTTTACATACAAAAAAAAAATTATTTTCAGTATACTATTTCTCATTTTACAATCAGCAGATGAGAGAGAATGAGAATGCTAAAAATTAAGATTTATTTCCAACTCTAAATATTTTCTTTTTTATACGCTATTTATTTTAGTAGTTACATTTTTACTTGCTATTTGTTTATTGATATGATATTCAATTTCATAAAAAAAATCCACAAAACAAAATCCTAGCCATTAATTAACTTGAAATGGTATGTCAAGATTTAACTAGTGTTATGTAACTATATAGGGTATGCTCGATACGTGGGTAAAGGAGTTTTCATCTCTTTTACTTATGTTCATAACAATTTCAAGGGGAGGAAAAAATCTAAAGAAGTTTAAGACTTAATCTCGAAAGTGGAGTTAAATGATAACTTTATGGAGGGAGGGAGGGAGGGGAAAAAAAATGATTTATCTATATAATGATAATTAAGATTTTAGAAGTAGAAAATAATGTCAATTATAATACGACATTAATTGTAAAGGTTTCTCTAATATATATATATATATATATATATATATATATATATATGATTTTCGTGTTAGAAAAATAGTATAAGAAAATAATTCTGGTAGAAGTAACTCTAGATCAAATTTTAGACCTAGAGTGGATTATAGTGATAGAAAATGCTGTATTATCATGAAAAAGACTATATTCAGAATCATTGTGAGAAGAAAAAAGCCAATGTAGAAGAACTGAAGCTAAGGAGCAAGAAGTCTAGAGATGCTGCGATAATGTTTGTGAGGGCAATACAAATGATTTTATTTTTTCTTGTTTTTTCAAATTGATAATCAGCCAAAGATATTAATGTTTAGTTAAATTAAAAATAGAGTTTTGTTTTGGTGGGACCCACTATAAATTGCGGTTGTGACTCATGTTTAACAAAAACACAATTTTTATGCTTTGCAAAGTTGAGCCTCCACTATTCATGTTCATGTGAATAGTAAAGAGTGAATTCACTCTCCACTGTTTTGGGCTGGATGGTTCCGGCTCAAACCTAAATGTATTAGATTAGGTCCAACCCCGTAAAATAAAAAAAATCCAACAAAATTTCTCAGCTATTGTGTTTTATTCAAAAAACTAGTGTTTAACATTATTCAAGGACACTACATAATTACATTAGAAGATCTTATGATGACGTAGCATTTACAGAATTTGATTACAATCCCAATTTTATTCCTGATGATATTTTACCTAATATTGTTGCACGGTCAAGAAGTTATGGAAACTGTAGTCCTTGTCAGATGGTTTTCGTACGTGATAGAATTGCAAATAGTTTAATGAAACAATAAAAAATACTTTATATAAAGTATTGTTTATTTCATGATGTAATAGCAGTAGTTAAATCAACAATATTTCAATTAAAAACCATCAATATTAACATGTCTTTTTTAGTTATTTTATAACCTCAATTTGAAAAGCATTCTTGACCAAACACATTAAACTACTTTTTGTTCAACCTCAATTTCAACCATAGTTTTAACCAAACATATATTTTTCCAAACCAACCTCAACTAAAAGTATTTTTTATAAAAACAATGTTTTTCAAACCACAACCATAAAAGTTACCACAATACCAAACACACCTGCGTTTGTTTTCGCCAGCTTTTGCGTTTGCGGTAAAACAAACGCAGCAAGTTATTTGGTAACAAATCAAATTGTGTTTTGTACTGCGGGGCCCACTAAAAAATTGAGTTTTAAACACAGTTTTTGTGAAGCGATTTTTACATGTTTTTTTAACCGAGTTTCGTAAAACCTTGTTTGTTTTTGCGATTCAAAAGCGCTTTTGAAAAAAATTGATTTTTTTATTTTTTTTCTTTGCTTTAAATTGATATATTTTTGGTGTTTTCAGATCATTTTGATGCGCTGATATCAAAAATAATTTTTTAAAAATAAAAAAAAATATTATTTTGATGCATTTCCAAGTAAAAAACACTCTGAAAAGCAACTGCAACTACACTTTCACCAAATATTTTATACATGTTTTTTGCTATACATAAACTTCAACCATAATTTTTACTAAACACGTATTTAAATTCAACTAACCACAACTGTATTTTTTTTAAACTTATTTTTTTAAAAATCACAACCATAAAAACTACTTAAAAAACAAACACACTCGCATTTTCTTCCTTCTTCCTTCTTTCTTATATATATAGAAACTGTCTTACATGCATGTAGATATCTTCATGGTTGGGTTTTACAGTTTACACTTTCTAATTTATAAAACCAGGAGTAAATCACAAATATCAGATATTTTTTTCTTGGACCAAATTCATTTTGATGGGATAGAGATTGATGCGGTGGATAATGGGGAATCTTGACTTCACAGGTCTACGAAGAAGAAACACAAGTGCTAGTGGATGATGAGATTTAAGAGACTAGTCAGAAAATCAGATGTTCGAACAAATGACTTCCCAAGTCTACGCAGAAAAAAGCAAAGTAGCTTACACAACAAGTTGGAGGAACACCCCGTTCCACAAGCTTGAAGAAAAACATTAACAGACTAATGAAAATAATTGTAGGGCCCAAGATCAAACAATTGCTCAAACGGTAATCACAATTTATTTTAATTATGTTAAATTTTTAAGTTAAAGAGTTTATGTTGGAAAACAATTTTTAATATTAAAAGTAAGCGGGGTTTGTTTTTTATTTGACTTTAAATATGTCAATTAATCATGTTTTAGATAATGTTTTCATCAAATAATTCAATATTACAGGATTAAGTTTAGTTAATCAAGTAATTTAACATACAGATAAATTTAACATAAAACTTTTTTTTTTTTGGCAAGCCATTGATATTGTCTTTCGTTTTCAATTTTATTGGCCCATACAGTGTCTATGATGGTCATCTCTGCCCTAACTTTCTTCATTCAAACACATCAATAATATTTTAATCAATGCATATTTTTCTTCTTTCGTAGTTATATAAATATATTTATAAAAAAGAAAATGAATTTGTTTTGAATGGACTAATATCATTCAGATTAAGAATATTCAAACAATAATTAATATGGAAGTAAATCAGCCTAACAGGTAGTTCATTGGGAATCTTGACCGACTTCACAAGTCTACGGAGAAAAAGAAGTGCAAGTGGATGATGAAGCTACCGGGAAATCACTTCATTCCATGAAAAAAGTTGAGGAAGAAATTTTTGTATTCCACAAGATCAAATCAATTGTTCAGAACACATGACTTTCCATGTCTCAATATATGAAGAAAAAGCAAAGTAGTTTAAGCAACAAGTTGGAGGAATTAACTGTCACTGACAGTGATTGTGGAGCCCTAGACTTGATGCATGCATCTATTGGATCCTCATAAATAAGAAAAACAGACAACCACTCACATTGACTTGGTGCATCTAGTACTGGAACCTAATATGTCCAAAAATAAAAAATAAAATGAATTTTCTTAATCACAAATCCACATATGGCTTTTTTAGTACTGTAGTTTTTTTCCAAGTTTAATCACAAATCCACAGAGTTGGTATATTTAGTATTGTAGTTTAATCACAAATCCACGGAGTAATTTTTTTTTCATTTTTACTATGTGTCAAAGTCAATTGACTGTATGAAGAGAGCCAAAGTGTACAGTATTCACAGTCCCAAATACACATAACACTGCTTAGTTCTCGCTACTGTGCTCATTAACATTCACTATTTATTGAAAAGTTGATTTAAATTGAACAGAATTTACATGTCAAACGTAGTATAAATAAGACCTCTATGGTTGCCCGAATGCACATATGACATAACAAACAACAATATTCTACGTAGTACTTCCTAGAATTATCTATCTAAGATGATGATGAAAAAAATGGGGGCTTGGATGTTGCTAGCATTATTGACTTTGGTTGGCGACTGGTGTGGTCGTTGTTATGGGTGTTTGGAGGAAGAGAGAATTGGTCTCTTAGAGATCAAACCTTTGATCGACCCAAACAGCATTTACATGAGAGATTGGGTGGAGTACAGTAGTAATTGTTGTGAGTGGCCTAGGATCGAGTGTGATAACACTACAAGGCGAGTGATCCGACTCTCTCTTTTTGAAGCAAGGGATCAGAGTTTGGGTTGGGTTCTCAACGCATCTTTGTTTCTGCCTTTTAAGGAACTGCAAAGTCTTGATTTGGGTTATAATGGACTGGTTGGTTGCTCTGAGAATCAAGGTCGGTTCAATGCTTCTGTTCTTGTAATCATAAAATAAATTCATATCATTGTGTGAATCTTATACTGAGATTACGCTGATGAAGTGGCTAGCTGGTGTTTAATGTCAATTATCTTGCTTTGATGTGTTTCTCTTCCAGGCTTCGAAGTCCTATCATCAAAACTGAGGAAACTGGAGGTACTTGACCTAAGTCTGAACCGATTTAATAATGATAAAGGCATTTTATCATGCTTCAATGGGCTTTCCGCTCTCAAGTCTTTGGATCTGTCAGCCAATCAGCTGACAGGGTCAGGTAGCTTCTATGGTGACCGTTTAATTATTTAGCTTTGAAACATTTTCTTTTCTCCTTGTCATATGATTTAGCTTCTATGCGTTTATTTCCTTCCAATATGCTTAATTTTGAGAAACATCATGCAGGTCTCAAAGTCTTGTCATCAAGGTTGAAAAGGCTGGAGAACCTTGACCTGAGTGGGAATCAATGCAACGACAGCATCTTTTCATCTATAACTGGGTTTTCATCTATCAAGTCTTTGGATCTGTCATTCAATGAGGTGACAGGATCAGGTAGCTTCTATGGTGACCGTTTAATTATTTAGCTTTGAAACATTTTCTTTTCTCCTTGTCATATGATTTAGCTTCTATGCGTTTATTTCCTTCCAATATGCTTAATTTTGAGAAACATCATGCAGGTCTCAAAGTCTTGTCATCAAGGTTGAAAAGGCTGGAGAACCTTGACCTGAGTGACAATCAATGCAACGATAGCATTTTTTCATCTCTAAGTGGGTTTTCATCTCTCAAGTCTTTGGATCTGTCATACAATGAGGTGACAGGATCAGGTAGCTTCTATGGTGACCGTTTAATTATTTAGCTTTGAAACATTTTCTTTTCTCCTTGTCATATGATTTAGCTTCTATGCGTTTATTTCCTTCCAATATGCTTAATTTTGAGAAACATCATGCAGGTCTCAAAGTCTTGTCATCAAGGTTGAAAAGGCTGGAGAACCTTGACCTGAGTTACAATCAATGCAATGATAGCATCTTTTCATCTCTAACTGGGTTTTCATCCCTCAAGTATTTAAATCTATCAAGGAATCAGCTGACAGGATCATCTACTGGTATCAATAGTAAGTTGCATTCTCTTAAGAAAATTGAGGACTTAATTTATATCTACTTAGTAATTAATGATAGCATTAATTTCATCTCTAAAGATTTATATCTATAAATTGTTTTTCTAATAAGACCGGAAGAGATCAAAATTAGGATGATTAGAAATTACTTTTTGACAATTAGGATGATTAAAGGTATATATTGTTACAGCTGTTATTATGGTCACTGTTAGTGCAGATTAATTAGGGTAGCGTAGCTGGCAGATGCATGGACACGTGTTAGAAGTTGTTAAGAGTCTGTTAGAGTTAGTTAACAATATAATAAATCGTGGGGAAGTATATATGCACGTGTTGGATTACGCACGCAAGAAATAACAGAATCATTCCTCTCTGCTTCATTCTGTTAGTTAACAATACACAAAATGGATACTTCCACTCTATCCTTCTTGACCAAAAAACGCAATCTTAATTAAGGCATAAAATCAGTACCTAGCTTGATGTTGAAGATATCTTTTGAGGGGTTGATATAGACTTGTTTTCGGGGGCATGATGTCGTAAAATGACAGATATTTGGATTTCCTAACCAGGGCGTTTTTGTATTTTTTTTTTATATGATAACGTTGATACAGTAGCAATTTAGTACTTTTATAAATATAAATATTATTTTTAAAAAATAATTGACACACGTTTTAGCATGTGAGCTGTTCCATGCAATCTGGGTAATCTGTAAAGGAGTGTTAGGCGGCTAATTATTAATTTTTATTATAATTTTTTTTAATTTGATGTTTTTTTTAAAATAAATTTGGATTTAAAACTTCACGTGCTGTGAGTTCAGGAGATTAATCTAGATTTAAAAGATTCAATTATAATTGCTTGATTTTTTTTTAACTTAATATTTTTTTAATTTTATCTTTTAATATTTATTTAAATAAAAAAAACCCAGCTTGTGGCATAGCACTGACCAAAACTATCTGGTTTAAATTAGAACTGAAGCTTAAATTATGACGAGGAAAAAAAATGTAAGATTGTATCATGCTCGTTTCTTTTGATTTTTTTTAATTCGATGAAAATAAAAGTCCAAAGGCCAAAGACCCATGGAGAAGCAATATGATCCAGGCCTTTTTAAGAATTAATTTATATTGGATTTCAATTTGCAAGTAATATGATCCAAAGGCCAAAGACCCATGGAGAAGCAATATGAAACCCTAAACCCTACATGTATTTTTGGAACTTCGGATACTTCTGAGGAGAAGAACGGCTATTATTCATTTTTACAATACACAAAATGGATACTTCCACTCTATCCTTCTGACAATTTTCTTTCAGGTTTTCAAGTGCTAGCTTCGGGGTTGAGGAATTTGGAGGAACTTCATTTAAGTGACAATAAATTTAACGACAGTATTTTATCATCTCTCAGTGGTTTTTCAACTCTCAAATCTCTACATCTATCAAACAATAAGTTCACAGGAACAATTGGTCTCAAAGGTAGAGTTGTAAATCATTCCTATCTCAGATGGCATTCAGGCTTAATAATTAGATGTGTATTAACCCTTAAGTAATTGTTTGGATGAAGCCTTAAAAAGGCTTTATATAATTAATTCTTTAACGAGTGAAATAATTTGAAACTTACATATACACGCTATTAACTTTTGTTCAATTTCTTAATTTATTTTTAAAATAAATGAAGGTGAATATTTAATTAATAAAATTTTAATATCATATTAAAAATTATTTTAATTTAAAAACTTAAGCTATGTCTTGTATATTAACTCTAACATTATAAATTGTATAATTATTGTAAATAATTATTATTGATTAATTGTTCTCTCTATCACAGGTTTAAGGAATTTGGAGGAACTTTATCTGGGTTTCAATAAATTTAACAACAGCATTTTATCATCTCTCAGTGGATTTTCAACTCTCAAATCTCTAGATCTATCAGGCAACATGTTCACAGGATCAACTGGTCTCTATGGTAAAGTTGTAAATCATTCCTACCTTAAGATAACATTCCCTAGTAAGGTTTAATAATTACATGTGTATTAACCCTCAAGTAATTGTTTGGATGAAGCCTTAAAAAGGCTTTATATAATTAATTCTTTATCGAGTGAAATAATTTGAAACTTACGTACATATACATGCTATTAACTTTTGTTCAATTTCATTATTTATTTTTAAAATAAATGAAGGTGAATATTTAATTAATAAAATTTTAATATCACATCAAAAATTATTTTAATTTAAAAAATTAAGCTATGTCTTGTATATTAACTCTAACATTATAAATTATTTAAATATTGTAAATCATTATTATTGATTGTTCTCTCTATCACAGGTTTAAGGAATTTAGAAACCTTGAATCTGGAATACACTGACTTCAAGGAAAGCATTTTGATAGAGTCATTGGGAGCGTTGCCATCCCTCAAGACCTTATATGCAAGTTATAGTAAATTTAAACACTTTGGGAAAGGTCAGTGACAGTTTTGGTGCCTAAAACAATATGATATTTATAATATATTAATGGATTTATCTGATCTGTTCCCCAGGGTTGTCTAATTCGTCTAGCCTTGAAGAAGTGTTCCTATATTATTCTTATCTCCCAGCAAGCTTTCTGAGGAACATAGGACACTTGTCTACTCTTAAAGTCCTATCCTTGGCCGGAGTTGACTTCAGTAGCACCCTACCTGCTGAAGGTAATTCTACAAAAGAACAATTATAAGAGTATTGAAATCCAAATAACAGTTGTTCATTACATATTAATTTGTGTTTTATCCAACTAATGTTACGTATAGAAAAGGATAAAATCTGGAGTTTCTCAATCTCTAAAATTTCTCAGACTTAAATTTAGGGTAGCTGGCAGATGCATGGACACGTGTTAGAAGTTGTTAAGAATCGGTTAGAGTTAGTTAACAACAGAATAAACCGTGAAATGCATGTGGGGAAGTGTATATATATATATATATATATATATATATATATAAATAATGGTAGGAGGATTACGCACGCAAGAAATAACAGAATCATTCTCCTCTTAACAACTTAATTAAGGCATACAACCATCCCTCAAGACCCTTTCTCTCAAGGATACTAATTTAAGTCAATATTGAAAGGAATGGCTACTCTGTACCACCACTATTTTCATCGTATAGGCACAAAAATTTCTAGGCCTAATTAGAGAACAAAACCTGGCTATAGAACATTGTTAAAATATCAGTTTGATATAACCGATCGGATAAAAGATTATAACTATTTTCATCAAAATGGGACCGCATAATTATAACTATTGTCTGATATTAAGAATGCACCATAACAAGAAGTTTTCTACGAAATAATTTTGTCTCTGGAAAGCTAGTATATATGCTAAATGGCACCCTGCCTCCCCAAAGTAAATTAAATCACTAATAAACTTGTATTGTTGAATAGATCTCTCAATAAATAGTACATAATTGATATATTCCTATTCCCTAATTAATTAACATGAACATATTGATATATTCTGCAGGCTGGTGTGAACTGAAGAATCTTGAACATCTATTTCTCTCACGAAACAATCTAAAGGGCGTGCTCCCTCCTTGTTTGGGAAATCTATCATCTCTACGATCCTTGGATTTATCTGACAACCAATTGGAGGGGAATATTGCCCTTAGTCACCTTTCCCATCTTCCGCAGCTTGAATACCTCTCAGTTTCATATAACCACTTTCAAGTTCCAAAATCATTTGGTTCATTTATGAACCTCTCCAACCTCAAGTTCTTTGCATGCGATAACAATGAGCTAATACCTGCACCCAGTTTTCAGCCTTTAGTTCCAAAGTTCCAGCTTCTTTTCTTTAGTGCTTCAAACTGTACTTCAAAACCACACGAGGCTGGATTTCCAAACTTCCTCCAGAGCCAATATGATCTTGTGGTTGTTGATCTATCCCATAACAAATTCGTTGGAGAACCTTTCCCATCTTGGCTGTTTGAGAATAATACAAAGTTAAATCGACTATATTTGAGAGACACCTCATTTATAGGTCCTTTGCAGCTGCCACAACATCCAACACCCAACCTTCAGACAGTAGATATGTCTGGCAACAGCATACATGGTCAAATTGCAAGGAACATATGTTCGATTTTTCCACGTTTGAAGAACTTCATGATGGCTAACAACAGCCTCACAGGTTGCATTCCTCCTTGTTTTGGGAATATGAGCTCTCTCGGATACTTGGATCTTTCCAACAATCACATGTCTTGTGAACTGCTTGAGCATAATTTTCCAACAGTAGGCTCCTCGTTGTGGTTCTTAAAGTTGTCCAATAACAATTTCAAAGGGCGATTACCACTCTCTGTGTTCAACATGACTGGCCTACTTTACCTCTTTCTCGATGGAAACAAACTTGCTGGACAAGTATCTGATACCTTTTCTCTTGCATCATCATTTTTGTGGTTTGATATCAGTAACAATATTCTGTCAGGCATGCTTCCAAGGGGAATAGGGAACTCTTCACTAAACAGCTTGCAGGGAATTGACTTGTCCAGAAATCATTTTGAAGGTACCATTCCAATAGAATATTTCAATTCTTCTGGGCTTGAATTTTTAGATCTTTCTGAAAACAATCTGTCTGGGTCATTACCGTTGGGCTTCAATGCATTAGATTTACGCTATGTCCACCTATACGGAAATAGATTGAGCGGTCCACTGCCATTTGATTTTTATAATCTCTCTTCGTTGGCGACATTAGATCTCGGCGATAACAACTTAACTGGGCCCATTCCAAATTGGATTGATACCCTTTCGGAATTGAGCATTTTTGTTCTCAAATCTAATCAATTCAATGGGAAACTTCCTCATCAGTTATGCAAGTTAAGGAAATTAAGCATATTGGATCTTTCAGAAAATAATTTTTCTGGTCTGTTACCCTCATGTTTGAGAAATTTAAATTTTACGGCATCGGATGAAAAAACTTTAGATGCCCCTCGTACGGGATCGGATTATGGAAGCGGGGAAGAAATATTTGCATCCATAGGGGGAAGAGGATTTTCTCTTTATGACAATATTTTATGGGCAGAGATCAGTGTAAAAATATCTGTAGAGCTTACAGCAAAGAAAAATTTCTACACTTACGAAGGCGATATCCTTCGTTACATGTCTGTTATGGATCTTTCTTGTAACAGATTCAATGGAGAAATTCCAACAGAATGGGGAAACTTAAGTGGGATATATTCTCTAAATCTGTCACAAAATAATCTCACTGGATTGATCCCTTCATCCTTCTTCAATCTGAAGCAGATAGAGAGCTTGGATCTTTCTCACAACAATTTGAATGGGAGAATTCCTGCACAACTCGTTGAACTGACCTTTCTAGAAGTTTTCAACGTGTCGTACAATAATTTGTCAGGAAGAACACCGGAGATGAAAAATCAATTTGCTACCTTTGATGAGAGCAGTTATAAGGGGAATCCTCTTCTTTGTGGACCTCCATTGCAAAACAGTTGCGACAAAACAGAATCACCATCAGCGAGAGTGCCTAACGATTTCAATGGAGATGGTGGCTTCATAGACATGGACAGTTTCTATGCCAGCTTTGGTGTGTGTTACATAATTGTGGTGTTGACAATTGCAGCAGTACTGTGCATAAATCCGCATTGGCGACGCAGGTGGTTTTACTTCATTGAAGAATGCATTGACACTTGCTGCTGCTTTCTGGCTATTAACTTTCCCAAGTTGTCCAGATTCAGAAGGTGATTGGATCTTATCAGGAGCGTGTGGGCGGCTTTCTGAATTTGTTGTAATCCTCTGTGGAGAAGCAGTCGCATTCCAAATCAATGGTTGCTCACTGCATGTTTAGCAATTTGCCTGTGAGAAGTGTTCTGTGGAAGTGTTCTTGTTGCTTAGCCTTTCTGTTTTGATGTGACTTGTGTTTGTTCTTGTGTTTGTATCAGTAATTGTTTGTTTCTTTGTTGTCTTAATTTTGTTGAGCAACCAACCAATATTTCTTGGCTTCTTGTGATTACTATATCCCTAATAATATGGAATTTATTCACAATAGTAATAGTTTACAGTATCGTATTTTCTCAATTAAAAAAATAATTGATAGAACCGAATGAATGTGGTAAAGCAAAAATTTTGTTTGCTGAAAGAACATAAGTCTAAACTTAAAACAAGGCAATATTTTATTTGTTTATTGAATAATCAATATTTATCTATTTTGGCAATTTTCTGAGCCCTAGCTATTTAAGCCTTACTTGTGGGCTATTTTGAACATCAAGAGTTTATTTCAGATTTTTCTCTCCTGTTGGGTCTCTTTCAAGCCCATTTTGCACTTAATTTTGAATTCTTTTAATTAAATCGGTTTTAAACTTTTACATCAACAATTGGAGTATTGTTTTAAGATTAGATTATTTAATTGTAATTTTTCTGAGAGTTTTTTTTCTTTATTCCTCTATAATTTCAAGGCTATAAGAGAACCCTAATTCATTCACGCCTCATGAAATTCAATTTGGCCAGTAGTGGTATAAGGAAACGAAAAGATTGTTAGAAAAATTAAGAATTTTGAATGTTTCATTTTAAAATGGTGACTACTTTTCAATTTCAGATTGTTCAATCTTCTATTACCTGTTTGCTTCTTATGATTTATACTACTGTGACAGTCAAGCTTGATGATACAAATTACCTGTTCCAATCTTATACTTGGCTCCTGCAAGCCTGCAATTGAGGGGGAATATAAAGATATCAAAGGCTCTAGTCCTGCCACATGTCAAAAGATTAGAGAATGAAATGGTTAGAATGTTGTTAGTAGTTGTTAGTCTTGTTTCTCAGTTAAGAGAATCAGTTAGTATTATTTAGTGAAGAATAGATAACGTGAATAAGCTTCCTACTGTAGCAAAATATAAACCAAGCTGTTGAGAGTATTGAATTTAGATTGAGCTCTCCTTTCCAGCTTCCTACCTGAATTGGTTGAAATGATTCATTTGAGATACTTAAGTTTGAGATGGACCATGATAAGTGAGCTTCCAGAGTCCATAAGGAAGCTCAAGTACTTGGAAATACTTGATTTGAAAGGGAGTCTTGTATCTTCTTTTCCTGCTGGGATCACACAATTGACATGTCTTTGCCAGCTCCGTAACTATCGACACAGTTTCCAGTCATCATCGTTCTTCCCAGACTCTCATAGAATGAGAGTTCCAACAGGAATAAGAAGATTGACGAGCCAGCAGAAATGGGGAAGTGTTGAAGTGAATGAAGATTATGAGTTAGTCAGGGAGTTGAGAAAGCTAACTTAGTTGAGAAGGGAATGGATCTCTGTTATATTTTATGTTGCTTCTCATTTTTTTATCCTCACACAAAAAAGAAAAAATGCAAAGAAATAAAAAAATTATCAGAAGAAAACAAAAATATATAGAAGTAAAACAAAGATATAGGGACGCCCAAAAAATGATCAAAGATTAGTTGTGGAAGTTCAAAAATGTAAAAATTGAAATTGAACAATATGTTTTCAATTCAATTGGAGGAATAAAAGTTTAAAATCAGATGTTTAAATACTCAATTAGATTTTGTTGAAAGATTAATTGAGTTTATGAAAGGTTAAATTGCAAGAAAAATTGATTTTTAAGTCAATTTTGCCTTTAATTTGAAGAAATTAAAGTTTGGGGGTCATATTACAATTTTTAAGAGTTAATTTGATCAAATCAAGGGCTTAATTGCATAAACATTGAAGTTTGATGGCACTTAAGGACTTGATTGAAGAAAACCAAAACTAAGGACCAAACTAGAAAAGGCACGTAAATATAGGGGATGGAATTAACCAAATCAGGGGCTAAATTGAAGAAATTGGAAGTTTGTTGATCAATTGAGGGTCAAAATGCACAAATTCAAAACCAAGAACCAAAGTGAAAAGAGCAGTCAACTTCAGGGCTAGCTTTTGAATTTGGCAGGGATGTAATTGAATTGATTCTTAAAATCAAAATCTCAATTGAGGGCTTGATTGAACAAATTCAAAATTAAGGACTGATTTGGAAACAAAAGGTTTCTAACGCCATTTTCTTTTAAATGAAACGACGAGTTTCGTTCAAAACGACGTCGCTTCATTCACTATTCACATTAAAAAACAGAGAGAAAATGGTGTCATTTTGTACGGCACTGTACATCTTCTCCTTCCCCTGGACACACTACAAGCAAGGGAAGAAGAAGATTGTTCCCTTACTTCCCCTGCAGCGCCACTCTCCCTCTCTTCCAAAAACCAATAAGACCCACAACCATGGCCTACTACCAGATGAAAAAACAGAGGGGACAAGCCCTGCGGGTAGCTATCTAATGACCGTCTGGCCACCCTATCCCTGCGTCATTATTGGACAAAGGTAGTAGATCTCTCTCCCCCTTTCCCCCCTTATAAATACCAAGAGACAAGAGAGGAAAGGAGGAGAAAAATAGGAGAGAGAACAAAAGAGGGACGGAAAAAGAAAAACAGGGGGAAACATAGAAAGGAAAAGAAAGGAAAACAGACTAGAAAAATAGAAAAAAACAAAAAGGAACAACAAAGAAAAGGAAAAACAGCAAGCGAAAAAAACAGAGAAGGAGAGAAGAAAAGCAGTCTTTCTCTCTCTATTTCTCTTACTGTTAGCTGCATCACCACCGCAAAACACCGCTATTCTTCCTCCTCACCGCCACCAGCATCACCGTAAGCCATCGCAGGTCCGCTTCCCCCTCTCCTTCTCCTTCTCATTCTTCTTCTTCTTCTCCCCCCCAATCTTCATTGTTCTACTAATGAACAGTGGAGAGTGAATTATAATTCACTCTCCAATGTTCACATAACATGTGAATAGTGGAGAGTCATTATTCCTAGGTCGGACCAATGCCTGCCTAGACCAAAACATTTGGGTCGGGTCCAACCTAATCCCCCTCAGTATAGAGTATATTGGGCTGAAATCGGCCCAACCCCTAATTCGAGCCGATATTGGCCCAACTCTGCTAGGCTAACCTCAGCCTAGTTGCTTTTTAGGTCGACTTTGCGCTAATTCCTTTTAAGTCAGACTCGGCCTAACCAGGGTGGGCTCAACCCATATAATTGGGCTAAGCCCATCCTAATATATTTTAATATATAATTATAATTATAATTATAATTATATATTATATTATATATAAAAAACAACAAAAAAATCCAAAAATCCTTTCAAAAAAATTTGTGATTTTCTCATGTATTTTTCTACCATTTTGTATTAATATTGGTTTATATTTTTATACTATAAAGATACAAATCCAGTATTAAAATATCTGGTTTTCTCTGAAATATTACAAATATATATATATATATATATATAAAAAAAAATATCTTGTTTTCATGCATACGGTTAAGTCTCTTAAGTTTATAAGAAATTTTCATATCATATTTTCATACAACAAAAAATTCAAAAAATATGTATTAACATGCATTTTGAATTTTAAAAACCAGTTTATTAAAGCCATGAGAACTAGACCAATATTTTAAAAATATTAAAAAACATTATTTTGTTTTCTTTTAATATCTGGGATTTTAAACATATACGTACGTAAGACATATTCTTAAAATTAAATAAGAAGTAGTTCTTTTTTTTTTTAACTTTAGAATAGTTAGGTTTTATCTGATAAAATAATGATCTCCTTACTGAAAAGGATTTTTCTTAAACCTTTGATAGACCAACAATTAGAAAACACAACAACACCTTAGTATACATTACACAATAAGCAATGCAGCTTACCTTAGGTAGAGTGTATTAGAGGTGCTAATATCTTTCTTTTAAGCAACCAGTCCTCGTGTCCGATCTCTGAGACCAGTTATTGTTACTAGTGACAAAAATACTAAGTGGTGATTTTCATTCCCTCTCTCCACTAATAAAAGACAAAAAATCCTTTTCTACCCCATTTCCCGATACCACCCGAGAGGACAATCACGTGCGACACTTTGGACAGGTTGATTAATTTGTTGCTTATTTATCACGCTATGTCATGTAGCTTTTAGTTATTATTTTGAATTCTAAAAGATAGAGACAGACTTTTTGAAGACATGGTTTTAGAGTTGAATTTTCCTACGTAGACTTTTTATTTTGCGTCTCTCTCTCTCTCTCTCTCTCTCTCTCATACTTGTCACTTATGTCCTAAAACATTAACCGAACACAATCTACTATCAAATTTAATAGTTTTACTGAATAAATTTTTTTTCAGTATTTACACTCATAATTTGTCGGTGTGTATATTACCAATGGGCTAATGGATGGAAACAATCTGTCAGAAAAACTCTCATCTGTAATTTATTATTTGTCAGTAATAAATATATTGATGAATTTACAGACGATAAAAGCACATAAAAAAATTATTCACTACATTCTATCGATATCTTTATCGGTAAACTTAACATATCATCGACAAGAAAATCGTATGTAATATCATCAGTGTTTTTATTTATCCATCAATAAATATAACATCGCCAACAGAATACCATTTGTAATTCTATTAGTGAGTTAACCGTAGAAGTGATATTTGCAGTAATTATTTTCCAACTCTCTCTAAATATACAGACGGAGTTGTTCCTTCAGTAACCCCGTCAGTGGTATTATATATATATATATATATATATATATATATATATATATATATATATATATATATATATATATATATATATATATATATATATATATAAGTAGAAAAATAATTAAAATAATATAAAAATCAAATATGTATTACAAATTTAAATATTTATACGTTCAAATACAATAAATCTAAAATAGAGGCAGCATTGGAGGAGAAGGAGGCTAGTCGTCATCGGGATCGTGGGGCCAATTAAAAGGTGTGCATGTACCACCCATTTATGATATCATCTTCATTACCAATCAATGAAGTTCTTTATAATTAGCAATGAATCATTCACATTTTTTTATTAAGATGAGTTATTTGAGCATGTATTCGTTGGTATAACATCACAACGAGCTTGAGAGTTTGAGTGGTCAGAATTGAATGTGAGCATCCAACGATCAAAACACTATGGGTCGTCTACAAGTTATCGGTCGTAGTGTTAAAGAGTTCATACACCCAATTTATATCGGGTCTACCAAACAATCCTGCCTATAACCACAAATCCAGATCAAGATTTGGACGGGTCGAAGGATCATCCTTGTATCTCTTCTTCAACTGGCTGTTATATGTATTCTGGAAAGAAAAAATAAATTCATCAAATTCAAGGAAATATTAAAAATAAGTTTGAGTTAAACCAATATTTTGTTGTTTATTTAGTTTACATAATTAATTAATACATGTTGTCATCAATATTCTATATAGGTTTGACATAAGTAATGGATGATCATTTATGGATGTATCAAGATTCACCTAAAGGGCTGCGTAGAATGGATTGTTGTAATAGGGTTTAGGGTTTTATTAATTGTGCACTATTTAATCCGAGAAATATTAATGAAAGCAATATTAGATGTCTATGTACGAGATGTAAAAATAAAAAGTTTCTTGATTCAGATATTGTAACGATGCATCTTCTACAAAAAGGATTCGTGAAGAGATATTTGTGTTGGTTTACACACAAAGAATCATATGTTCCTCATGAGACCATTATAGAAAGGATGATTGGGTCAACTTCTAGTTCTAGCAACATGCATGAAATTATATATAGCAATAGTAATCCTTATAGGACTTTGGTTATAGATACGATGAAAATGAATCAGGGTTATGCTAGTTAATGTTCAATCATAAATGAAGAACATAATGCAAACAAGACCAGGTTTTTTTATCTTTTGAAAGACTTTGACGATAGTTTGGGATTTAGAGAAATTGACAAACTCATCGGCCTAGGATACCATAAAATTGACATGTGTCCAAACTTTTACATATTGTATTACCTTAAAAAATGCAGAGTTGATTAAGTGCAAAACATGTGGGCATGCTCATATATAAATTCAGAACTGGTAGGGAAGGACTTTTGTCGCACATAGAAAACTTAGATACTTCTTAATCACACTTAGACTGCAAGGGTTATTTATGTCACCAAAAATTGTTGAGCACGTGACATGGTATCATTCACATAATGCAGTGGATGAAGTGATAGTGCATCATTCTGATGGTGAATCCTGAAAACATTTTAATAGGGTGCATTTTTAGTTTTCAATGGAATCAATGAACGTGCTTCTTGGGTTATGTACAGATGAATTCAATCCATTCGAATCATTTGCTGCTTTTTATTTTTATTGGTTGGTGATACTCATGGTTTATAATTTTCCATTGGGGATGTATATGAGGCCGGAGTTCATATTTTTTTCTATATTCATATTCGGTCCTAATAATCTGTGTCGGAATATAGATGTTTGGCTTTGTCCACTGATTAATGAGTTGAACTAGTTGTTGTCATCCAGGGCATTGATATATAATGTATTGAGAAAACAAAATTTTCAGATAAAGGCACTTTCTTGTGGAGAATCAATGATTTTTCTATGTATAAAATGGTTTCTGGTTAGAGCACACATGGAAAACTAACATGTCCATATTGTATGGAAAATAACAAGGACCTTCATGTTAACAAATAGTGGTGATTTTGATGTTTTTAAGCTAAGAAAAAATGTCTAAAAATTGTTCAGGTTACTGAAGAAATTGATCAAAATTTTTTTATGGGCTGACAAAAAATTATTCTTTATAGGTCAAAGATTTATTTTATAATAAACTCAAATCTAAATCTATAATAGGTTAGCGAGTTTGGGGCTATGCCCAAGTAAAGTTGAGCATGCGTGTAGGATAGAGGATTTTGGGTTTCATAAAAACATTTAAACTAAGGGGTTTTTTAGATTAATTTTTTATTTATTCATAATTTAATTACTTTAATCATTTTAATGTTCTATGTTAATAAACATTTTTTATCAATAATTTCCAGCAAAATTTTAACTCTAAAAGTGAATGAATTTCATTTTAAATTTAGCCCCAAATGTATCAATTGAACATGTTTTATTAAAACAAATTCCTACACTATCATCCTTAAACTACTAGTTATCATGAAAACATTGGATTATCATTACATAGCCGTGTGCTTACCACTACTAAACATGTGCTGATTATGATTATATCTCAACAGAATACTTTTATCTTAAAAAAAAAAAAAAAAAACAGAGAAGAATATTGTGTCATTTCTATCATCCAACTTGTGAATATGATGATAGCGTATAGTAAAATACTTTTATTGGCCTGGAAGTTTCCCGGATCTCTCTGGCAGATGAACGTGGATGAGGTTTTTTCTTTTCTTTTTTTGTGATGCAAATCATGAGATCAACAGCTTCTTCTTTTTTGTTTTTTATTTTGTTCTAGCCATCTGAAAAACTGTAGTAATTTTGTTAAATATGAGGCGTGATAGAAAATTTAACACGCCCTAACTTTCCAGGGAGAGAAATCTGCTCATCAGTTTAGCTCACAGACTCGTAACTGGTGATGACTTGACCGGCTAAGCAAGGTTTTTTTTAATAAAAAAAAAACATAATAAAATTTATATTTCATTTACAAGAAGACTCTTTCAACCGCAAAAGCACATATGAAGATATAGTCTTATGTCTAGATTTGTCTGTTTCTAACCAATACAAAAAATCGCAAGATTTTGCGAAAAACAGAGGAAAACAGGGCATTTCTAGTTCTGATCATGACTTTTATCTAACAAAACCATGATTGAATTGTTAGATAGAGCGCAGATTAGCATAGATCGAGGCAAACCAATGGATTCAACAGCCCGATGACGAGTGCCATGCATGATCAATTAAGACCACAGTTGCATCATGGCACCTACCTGCTGGAGATTTAGCCAACAAACATGGGTTAGTGGCCATGGGAGTAGATGGACATTGACAAGGATATAAATACTCTGTCAAATATGTGAGCTTCCACGTTGAGGTGGTTGGGGTCTTTCTTGAAACATGATTGTTGGGGTCGAGATCTGTAGAACAACTTCCCTTTATAAAATATAGTTATCAGAACTGGTTTGAGTTCTGATGGTAATAAAAAGCTAATATGAACGCGAGTTAATTTTTGGTTATTTTTTAAAATAAAACTATTTTATTTTGAACAATATATTAAAAAATAAAAAGTAAATAAAACAACATTGTTTTAAATAAAAAAATCTTAGATTTCACCTGGATTTAAAATAAAATCTGGCCTGAATTGTGCTCTCGATTGATGGATTACCGAGTTTATCTATTAGGCCAGATTAGTTTTAATAAGCAGATGAGTTGTGGGCAAAGAAGAGAATCTAAGTAGATGGAAATGGCAGACAATTTGCAATCCATAGATAGGTTGATTCCATCTTTAAATTGACAAATGATCAAAGTGTATGATCCGTCGGAATAAAGTTTAGGAAAGCAGAAGAAGCTCAATGGATATGATGAGCATATATGGAATGTCTTAAAGGTGTCTGTTTTTATAATAAAGATATATTAGCAGCATTCTTTTCTTTTCTTTCCTTCTTTTTTTTACCCAAAGCTGTCTAGATTCCGTAATCCACTTAATTTCTTTGTTTCTTTTAGGTCACTGTCTCACTATTTCCAGTCCGTTCTAGGCTTAATTCTAGCTAAACTTAGAATGCAATTAGAAATATAAAGTGTAATAATTTATAGCTAAATTTTAAAAGGTTTGTAAAATTAATTGAGGTATGTACAAACTGGTTCAAACACTCATATTAGTAAAAAAACAAAAAATAGCATGTGTTGTAATAGTTTTATAGTTATAATTTAAAAAAACTATAAATTATAGTTTTTTCAAGTTTTAAAGAATATATATACAAAACTTAGTATAAGTTAATTAACCAAATATTTTCAAATTTATAGATGGAGAAAACTATAAATTAGATTTTTTTTAATGATTTTAACATTCTCGTTAAAGAACATTTAAAAAATCAATAAATTTACTCCTTTCTAAACAAAAACTATTTAAATATAACTATTAAAGCACCCAATATATTTTTTTTTTTTTTGATAAATCAAGTACCCAAAATTGAAATAATTTAATGCTCCATGTAACCATTAACATTACCAACTCAAAAAAGATCTCAAGAACAAAAGAAGGCACAAAATAACAATGCCAACAACAAAAACAAAAAGGGTCAAAACAAAAAGCTTCCTTTTTACCAGGGACTAAAAAGTTAAGCTCTTCATTCTTCAACAACATCACCCTTAACCCACTAACGTGGCCACCCCCTATTGGCTAACCCATAATCAATTAAAATAAAATAAAAAAGAGTGAAAAAAAATATCAACCCCAAAGTGCACGTGACTCACGTGCTTAGCCAGGCCAACAACCACAGAATTGTTAACTCGACCACCAAACTCCTCCCCGGATGACGTCATTCTCCGGCAACATACCACCAGGAACATTGTAGAAACTTCTTCAAGACTAGACAGAACTTCCTTCCTTTCTTTCTTTCCTAGACGGTGCAGCCACAGAAGAGAAAAAAGAAAGCCAACATGGAGACAAGAGCTACTGACTCAAAAGCAGTGACCAAGCTCCAAACCACATCGTCCAAGATCGAGAAGTCCAGCTCCGGCCACCTCATCATCCTCGGTGGGGCCCACCACCTTGATGGGTTCGTCGTTGTTCTTAACTGTGACGGCCACCGGAGGACGGAGATGGAAGATGCCCAGATAGAAGAAGTGGTGTAAGCTACGTCAAGACCTAGCCATTGTCGGAATGTTGACGTCGACCACCTCCCCGCCATTACCACTGTCCTCTCTCTCTCTCTCCAAGTCTAGAGTAGAGAGGTTTGTTTTCTTTAAAGAGAAGGGGGAGAGTGAGTTTTTGCGTGTATGATGCTAGGAGGCTGTGGGGTTTTTATGGTTGTAATGATGTGTTCATGTTTATTTGAGATAGGTTTTTGGTAGGACCCAAAAATATTTAATTTGACCTTAGTCTATGTGAGAAGTTCATATTGATGAGTTTTTTTTTTTTTTTGGTTCTATATGGTTAATTCTCTTTTTGATCGAATTTTTTAACAATCATTTCTATCTATATTGGTTTATTCACAAAAATCCAAAAAATATATTGCCCTTTTTAGTTTTGATTTTTTTTAGTTTTTGTCAAATAAAATATTATTTATACCATCCTTGATTTAGAAACTATTTGTTTATCGAGTTTCAAATTACAATTCAAATGAAAAGTAATTAAAATAATACCTTTAATTTTAAACCATAGTTTAAATATAATATTTGCCGCATAGACAAACATGATATTAGACTAACACTTATATTAACAACATAAAAAACATTAATCATCCAAGTCAAGTCACGATATTTATAACATAATTAATTTTCAATAATTATATTGAAATACTATTAGTATATATTCTCACTTGCATATTTTAAATTTGGATAATATTAACAAGAATGGGGATTTTAACTTAATATAAACATATATAAATTAATTGATCTGAAAATATCAAAAGATAGATGGAAGCAAACAGACCTAACACTCGTCTACCCTTAATTGTCCCCCACATGCATGATTGAGACGATAGAGCGAAATAAACGGAATCAACCTGGAAAAATACAAGGATGAAAATGAAAATAAAGTAAAAGAAAGGGGGTTACAAATAAAGTAAGGAAACGTTTTAGCAGGGCCTAATTGAAAGAACAATCTGCCAAAAAGTGAATCACCTTTGGAAAAAAAAAAAAAAAAAAGGGTTTTCGGCTGTGATTGAGGATTCATAGGATTTTTCCACCCTGTAGGCCCAATGGGATTTACTAAATCCTTTTGACTAATGAAATTGAGTAATTTTCCACTGATAATGAAACAAAATTACTATTGTGTGGATGGGCAAGAGACAAAAACGCTCGTATCGATTTGAAATTTTGCGTCGGAGGGAAATATTTGGAAGCATAGAAGGGAACGAGATTTGAATTTTGATCCATAAGAAGAGAACAAATTTCTTCATTTCAATGGCTGACAGCTTCTCAGTAGAGTGGCGGGAAAATCTGATCTGGCTTTCTTGACAGATACTACAAGACAATTAGAGAAATATTTGATTATGAAATGGGATGATAGAGATTCGGTGCATCTTATGGTGACTGAGATTTGAATATTAGGAAAAAGAGTAGATATCTAAATATTAGTTTGGGACTGGTAGTTGGAGTATGATATCTCGCTGTATATTAAATGTTTTTAATCAAAAATTTCATTTAAATTGTAGTTTGAAACGCAACATATCATGTAAATAAGGGAAGTCTCAATCTATATACCACGTGTATCGTGATTATAAAAAATGTGTAAAATACAAATTATGAATTAAAATCTAATAATGACAATTTTTTTATTAAAAAAATTCAATTTATAATGTTTTTCAGCATTCATTATTAATCTTATTATTACTGTTATTATGCTTGTCATCGTCGTCTCAATTATTATTTTTTATTGCATAGATATTTTAATTTTATATTATTACTTTTTAAATATCACAAAATTTGTTTTGTAATAATATATCTTATGAAAAAACATTTTATAAGTATAATATTTAATGGAAATCAAATGCCTTCTCTCTTATTAAGGATTTGCTGACGTGGTTGATATTTTTTTCAAACTTATTATATGATTGAAAATTTGAAATATCCGCATCATGACATCAACGAGCAGTTGCTTACTGATTAAGGGGAGCTATAAAATTATGTCGACATTTATTGGGAACCCGCATTAATTAAAGCCAAGAATTTGCTAAACGATAAGCTGGCCTTTCAAATCTCTCTCTGTTTTTTCTTTGTTCATTTATTAGTGACAAAGCAACCAAATTATGAATTAAAATTATTTTTTAAAGTATTTTTTATTTAAAAATTATTTTTATCATAAATATATTAAAATGATAAAAAAATAAAAAAATTTAATATTTTATGAAATATTGTTTAGAACTCAATTCCAAATTACACAGAAATATAAATATATAGCAAGAAACTAAAGTCGAGTAATTTCATAATTTTATAGGCCAATAATATGATGTGTCTTGGTTTACCATGAGAGAAAGAAAAAAACTAAAATTACAATAAACCAAGTTTGTCATATCCGGTTTAATTTGATGAGTTGATTTAAAATCCAATTAGAGTAGAGTTTGTAATTAGAACGACCAAAGTATTAACCTGATAAGAAACTGGTGGTTTTGATCAATACTAAATTAGATCATAATAAAAAATTACTTCAAATCAAATTATTTAAAGTGGAATTCAATTTAGTTTTAATAATATACTATATATATTAATTAAAAAACTTGGAACTTTTTTATTAATTAAAAAACCTTACCTGCTTACAAATATCAACATAAATAGTTCTATTTAGTTTTAATATATATATATATATATATATAGAGAGAGAGTGAAAGATGATGGGTTATTTACGAGTCAAAATCTTTAAAAATTAAAAACATAATAACTACATAAAGATACATAAAATATTTAATTTGTAATTATACAAGTCTCACTTATCAAAAAATCAACTAAACCCTTTATATAAAAAAAAAATCCTTCGCCATAAAATTATCCAATGAAATGTTCTTCGAGAAAAACCTCCTTAATCAAAAAACTAATATTCATTTTATGTGTGTTACCTCATTATAAGTCCTTAATATCCTTGTGATAGCTGCTATATTATAGATTCGAAATATATTTATATGGTTTGCCACTTTGACTTATCATGAATCCTATGATAAATCTCACCTTTAAAATATTCAATAATAACATACAACATCTAATTATCAAAAATTTCTAACAACTAAAAACTTTGTTTGAGATTATAGTAGTAGTGATGGTTCAAATATGTTTTGATTAAAAATATATTAAAATAAAGTTTTTTTTTATTTTTTTTAGAAATTAGATAGCATCACATTAAAACGATCTGAAAACATAAAAAAAATTTCATTTTAAACAAAAAAAATTTTAAAATTTTTGAAAACATGGTTTGTTTTAATGTGCTATGTCAATAATAACATACAACATTTAGTCATAAAAAATTGCTAACAACTAAGGCTTTGTTTGAGATTGTGGTAGCGGTGACGGTTCAAAGTGTTTTTTGCTTAGAAATGCATCAAAATAAAGTTTTTTTTATTTTTTAAAAATTATTTTTGAGATCAACACATCAAAACAATCTAAAAATATAAAAAAAAATTTATTTTAAACAAAAAAAAATATATAAATTTTTTTCAGAAACTTAATTTGCAGCGCATTTCAAAATACATCCAATTGTTAGACTCTGCAGGTTGACACCTAATGTCATAAAAAAGAAAACCCATTGGATTTTACGTATGAAAAGAAAAAAAAAAGTGAACAATTGAAGATAAAAAACAAGTATTTCAAATATTTTTTTTTAACAATAATATATGAAGATCTGGTGCATAATTTAACTAACTGAGTCCTGCCCTCGACCAAATACTCTGGCTTCTTCTTCCCGCAAGCTATCCACAGAGCCATTTCACGAATCATGTCATGCATTTTCTCATCTCTGCCTTCATCTTCCAGTAAGCATTATTGAGTAAGACTGTCATTGATGTTGTAACCTTCAATTCGAGCCCCTCATACATCTCCATATTCACCCAAAAATCCCTCCCATGGCCAACCAATAATCTAATTCCGGGAAGAAAGCACAATACAGGAAACCACATTTAACTTCGTTGCTGTGAAGACTATCATAACCAAGCTTCAGCAGAGCAAGGTCCTGATAGGAAGTACCTGGAAATTCTGAGGTGGCCTTACTTCTGGTCAGGACCCTGAGACGCCACTACCCATATAACGAAATCGAAATGGAGCTGTGAGTTGAGCAAGCTGTTGCAGAATTGAGTCAAGAGAGCAGTCTTGAGAAAGATTGACATCCTGCAAACCCACGACAACAATGAGATATATGAGAAAGCAGTGAAAATTTTGGAGAGATACTGGGCTGAGGAAGAAGATGGAGAACCAATTGTCCAAGATGGTGGGGATGGAAATCAGCAAGGTTTTGCTTTCGGAACTAACCAGCCTAGCGTTCCTCAAGGTGGCTTCAAGTTTGGGTGAACGCACTCTCTAGCTTTTTGTAGATTTTTTCACTTGCTTTGAAATTTTCAACACTATATGTTCGTTGCTGCCAAGGCTCAGAATTTTTGGTCTGGCACATAGGGTTTCAGTAATCGATGGAAACTGTCAAAAAATGTTAAAACTTTAGGACTCCACCTTGGAATTTGTCGAGTTGAATTGTAAAATTGCATGCCAAATTGATGGAAAAGTGATCTTCGTGATTGTCTTGATATGGAATTAGACTTGTGCTAATGATATATGATGAATTCCTATATATTGAGAGCATCAGACATGTTCCGAACTGGCTGGTTTCTGATGTAGCTAGAGCAAATTTATCTGATGTGGCCACTGAAAATGTAGCTGTTATGGATTGTGCATCATCTTTTCAACTTACCTCTCGAATGGATGAGATGTTTGAGCCTGCTGCAATGAATGCAATGTGAAAAAAACTGCTGCAGCTTGGAGGCAGTAGCATTGAAATGATTTCCATGTAGCTGTTGCTCATGTTTATCAATCCCCTCTTATGAGGCATAAAGGGTTGTTAAGTGGAAAGCGTTGAGGCACAACCGTCATGGTTTGAGTTGTGGATTTTGTTAGATCAATCATAAAATGAAGTTGTTTTGTTATTTATATAAATAAAAATTAAAAAAAAATTATCAAGTCAATTTTTAAATCAATTCAAAATAAAAACCTAATCTGAGTTCGATTTCAAGTATATGAATTATCGGATTAATCTGGCCGAGCAAGTTTTAATAACCACGTACAAATCAAAAGCCCTTTGATTGAAACAACAAAATTCAGGAGAGGATCTAATCTCCATCATTAGACATTATAAAGAAGGGCTAGACGCAATTTTAAATGGGCCAGAAAGATCTTATCATCTGAAAAAAATAAATAAAGATTAGAGGGTTCATTTTTTACAATCAAGACTAGGGCTTTAAGTTTATAGGCCTTTGTAAAGTGAAGTAGCTCTCTCCCGCGGAGCTCAACCATGGCAGACAGCAACGAGAATCAGCAAGGCAAAGGCAAAGAGCAAGAGCAAGAGCAAGAGCAATATGGTGTCCTGCTTTACTACAAATACACAGAAATCCCTGATCTCAACTCCCTCCTCTCCTTCTACAATTCCAACTGCACTTCCCTCTCCCTCCTTGGCCGTGTCCGCCTCTCTCTCCATGGAGTCAATGTCACTGTAACTCAATAACCCCAACTTTTTGCAGTTTAAATCTCAAAAGTTTGAATCATTTTGGTTATTAAAATTTTGGGTTTCCTTTGTTTTCTTCAATCATATCACAATCTCATTGAAAAGTTTGAAACCTTTTGCTGTTTGGGATTTTGGGTTTAGTTATTTGAGTCCAAAAATTGGAAAGTTTGGAACTTTTTGCTTATTAGAATATTGGGTTTCTTTTGTTTTCTTCATTGGTTTAGGTTGGTGGCAAGTTGTCTTCATTGGAGAAGCATATTGAAGCTGTGAAAGCTATTAGTTTATTTGAAGGGACTGATTTCAAGCTTGCTTCTTGTCATTTTCCATTGAATGACAAGGTTGCTCATGAATGTGGCTTCACTTCTCTTTCCATTCGCATTGTCAAGGTATGATGAATCTTTGTTCTATCAAACTTTGGTTTCTATTAAGATCATTGTTTTGAGCTATTTGGTATAGTATAAGTTCTCTTTTGATTTGCGTTTGCGTTTGCTTGCTTGGTCTAACATTTTCATGCATTTTGGTGTGCCTAGGAATTGGTTACTTTTAGCCCTTATCCTCTTGTTAAAGCACCGGATGTTTCAAATGCTGGTAGGCATTTGTCCGCTGTGGAGTTCCATTCTGCTCTTCAAAGTGCTGGTGAGTTGTGATTTTCTTTTTGAAATTTTATTACATGCTTTACTTTTTCGTTTGCTTTTGTTTTAAGGCTATGTTTATTCTTCTTTGTAGTATTTTGTTCTCTAAATTTGGTTTTGTTGTTTTGTTATGCGAGGGAATGACTGGTAATGGTTAACTATGTGTTGGGTGATTCTGTTTATGTTTCTCAGGGAAGCTTGTAGATAAAGAAAGTCTAGCTGATGATAAAGGTCTTGTTTTATTAGATGCAAGGAATCTGTATGAGACGAGAATTGGGAAGTTTGACATGCCAAATGTGGACACTTTAGATCCTGGAATCAGACAGTATAGTGATCTGCCATCCTGGATAGATGATAATTCTGAACAATTGCGAGGAAAGAATGTCCTGATGTAAGTGCTTGTTCCAAAAATGACTTTTTATTGGTGTTGACCTGAACTTCACTTTCTGTTTTCCATCTGATTTGGAAAATCATGTTATCATGGTTGAAAGCTGGTGCAGTTATGGCTTCAAACGCCCATTTTTCCACTCTAATCTTAGTATGTTTTGTTTGGGTGCTGTGTAGGTATTGTACTGGAGGAATCAGGTGTGAGATGGCATCGGCCTATATTAGGTCAAAAGGTGCTGGATTTGAGAATGTGTTTCAGGTAAGCTCGGGATCCAGCAGAAGCTATTGTTATGCTTACCTTGACCATAAGATCCTGAGGAAGTTAGGTCCTGATTGTTGATCGCTATACTGATATATTTTGCAATGCTGGCTTTGTTGCAGTTGTTTGGTGGAATACAGCGTTATTTAGAACAATTTCCAGATGGTGGTTTTTTCAAAGGAAAGAATTTTGTTTTTGATCACAGGTATGATTGCTCAGAGTAATTACGACCCTATTGATTTTAAAGTTTTTACCTTATCCTTTGGTGATTGGATAACATCATGCTTTTATTGAACTTTCTGGTGTTCAATAAAAGAAAACAAGTAAAGAAAAAGAAGTGTTGATTTTGCCCAGTAATTTTGTATTGTGGCTGTAGGATTTCTGTTGGGAGCTCAGATACAAATATCTTGGGAACCTGCCTTCTCTGTGGCTTATCCTTTGATGATTACTCTTCACGATGTAGATGCTCATATTGTAGAATGCTAGTATTGGTCTGTGATAGCTGCCGGGTAAGTTTTGATGACTAGAGTCCTTCTGCCATTGAATGTTAATATTTCTGACCATTTAAGCATGTCTATCATACTTTACCTAGCTCCATCTTGTCCAGTGAATATTCTAAGAACCTTAACCAATGCTTCTCGATTTTTATCAAAAGTGAAACTTAAAATAATAGCTTTTCAGATTTTCATTTTCCCTTCTAAAAACAATCATTGCCTAATTTGTATGTGTTTTGATGAACTGTTTGTTCAGCTTCCATTCCACTTGTAGGTTTCTGTATTTTGTTGGGTCTTATTTGTTAATTTTTGTGGGTGGGCAGAAGGAGGAAGCTGTTTATGCTTGCGAGCTGTGCCAAAAACATGGAAAGGTAATTGAGTCAAATGTTGCTGAAAATGGTGAACAGCAAGATATATTGCCTCAAGTTGAGCTCAAAACCATTTCCTCAGATACTATCCTCTCGCCTCAACTTCATGGGGAACAGGGTAAGGTCTGTCTCCTTATCACTTGGATCGTTTTGGTTCCATGTTTACCAAGATAACATGTAGTACAATGGTGTATTTATCTTGGCTAATAGTGAACATCTGTCTTTTTTTATCCCTGTTACATCTTTCATTTTGTTTTCTTCCAAGAACTTCTCAGTCTTAATGTAATTGTTCATCCATTAAAACAGGTGCTAGGCCTCCAAGAAAGCTAAGAATCTTGTGCTTGCATGGGTTTCGGCAGAATGCATCTGGTTTTAAAGGAAGAACTGCATCATTAGCCAAGAAACTTAAAAACATTGCTGAGCTTGTCTTTGTTGATGCACCTCATGAGTTGCCTTTCATATACCAGTCATGTGTCTCGGAACTAGAGTGCAGTGATGAATCATCATTTTCATCACAACAAATTCTCCCCCCAACAGAAACTTGCAGGGGAAAGTTTGCCTGGTTGATAGCACCTGATTCCAAAGGAAGCAGTGCAACTGATTGGAAAAAGGCAGATAGTCCATTTGATCCCCTCCAGTACCTGCAGCAAACTGAAGGGTTTGATGTATCATTATCGTATTTAAAGACAGTATTCTCTCGGGATGGGCCATTTGACGGGATCCTGGGATTTTCACAAGGAGCAGCGATGGCTGCTTTACTTTGTGCACAAAAAGGGAGGCTAAAAGGTGACATTGATTTCAGATTTGCAATTTTGTGTTCTGGGTTCGCTCTTCCATTTGTGGAGATTGAGAGTGGATCGATTAACTGCCCCTCTCTCCATGTATTCGGTTGTGTTCCAGGCAAGGACAGGCAGATTGCAAACAAAACAAGCAGAGAACTTGCTTCATTATTTGAAGATGGTTGCTCAGTTATTATTGAGCATGATTTTGGTCACATCATTCCTACTCGGACACCATACATTGATGAAATCAAAGGTTTCCTTCAACGCTTTCTGTAATACGATTAAAAATCCTTTGTTAACCAATATTGTTACTTTAAGATGGCTTCTCAGCTATATTACCTGATCCGTATTTGCTTATTACTCTTTACACCATTTTTCTTCAATCAATTTTGGCATGATATGAAGGTCCAGTTTCTGCTTTCAATTATTTGTGTTATAGACTAGAAACTGGCAATTCTGGGAAGAAAGTATTTGTATGAAATGTTATGATGTTTGTGTTGGCTTTTTCTCAAGCTTTGGCATGTGTTTTGGTATTTTTCAAAATATTATTTTTCTTGAAAGTATACTAAAATAATTTTTTTTAGATAATTTTTTCTTTTTTTACTTTTACTCCAAAGATATGAAGCATTTGTGTTTAATTTTATTTTAGTGAAAGGTTAGAAATATATCCTCTTTCGACAAAAAGAGAATGAATACTTATTTGATCTTGATCCTTGTATAGCGAAAATGGAACTATACTGGATCTGCACGAATCCCCTGGCAATATCTATAAATGGTTTATTTTTGGTAAAAGATGAACATTACTATATGTAAATTCAGATGAATGGTGTACATCAGTACTCCAGTGCATTTCTCCTTCTGAATCGGAATAAATATGTTTTCGAACCTTCTATGTAAAATTCAAAGTATATGTTCTCCTTTTGGATTAGATCTATCTCTTTGATTAATTTTGTATAATTTATTTGAATTCTTTTTCTTTTTTATTAAAAGGAAAAATAAAATGTGAATTTTCAGTCATGAAAGTTGAAATTCAAGACAAATTAAAACCGTTAACTAAAAATTCAATAACGATTCTTGAATTTGAATATGTTAGGACATCAAAATTTAAATCACATTTAAAGACAGAAATCAAGCTCTTCTAAACATTTCAGGATAATAGTATTTAACACTTGCTAATACAATTTAATTCCACGATTCATCTTTTTATTACAAATATTTTCGAATTCTATTGAAGCCCTTCAACTGAGAATTTAGGATTTGTACACCGTACAGACTGAAATACTTGAAAAAATAAACAGAGGGAAACAATCACTCGTCTGTCTCATAGAAGACCAGACAACGAACACACAGGTGAATGAAAAATGAGAACCACCAAATCCTAAATTTAGATTTTTTGGAATAAAAACTTTCAGCTTGTGTTTGGAATTCCAAAGCATTTTGGTTTTTATATCTTTACTTCAGCCAAATGAGCCAAACAACAAAGCTGATGGTTGTATATGCATTTCTCAGGAAGAGATTTACTGTCTAATACTTGAAAAAAAAACAAGCATGAAGCTTCGCCGACCTGGTGTTAGCATTCGGAAAATACACAACTATTCGTTATGAACTTGAAATCTAGATTTTCGTTATGACCTGGTCTTGACAATTTTTATTTTCAACACAAAAAAATAGATGCATGAATGTTATTATATATGCTTAGCAACCTGAATTTCCTTGGTGATGATCATACAGGGGCTGGGATGAACATATGGGCTAGGATGGTGATGGTGCACACATTTTTCTTTTTTAAAAAAAATTGTTTGGGCCAAGTCTAAAGCACCCACCTCTATGTTTCTTGGGCCAGGCCCTAAATAACACAACTTTCAAACCATATTATTTGGGCCTGGCCTGAAAATGAGCTACCTGGATTATTTCTTTTTCTAATCATCTCAAAAAATATTTGGGCCTTGATCGTGTATCACATAAATTTTTAGACATGAATTCTAATGTAGAATTGTGACTTGTGAAATTTAGTACAAAGTCACACTCTACTCAACTAGCTTACAAACTGTTAATGTGATGTCACATTTCTCTACCAACTACAATCTTTTGCCAGACCCTTGAAGGGCACCTGCATCTCTCATCAATCACTCATGAGCGACCAAACTCTCCACTAATAATACAACAAGGCACCACAACCAAGCACCAACCTTTCCACTCAATATATGATACTTGTAACTCTACTCACCACGAGTTACCTATAATTATGTTCATGAAAAATCTAATTTAGTATGAAGTTTTTATAACCTCATCAAATGACCTCAAATTCTATTATTAGAAGAAAAAATAAACCATCCAGGCATTTTGCTGGTGTGAGAATTACTTAGATTAATCATCTGCTTCCCATGTTAATTCTAACACCAGCTATGATCGTCCATCGAAGCAAGTGTTGTAAGTACTCTGTCATTGAATAATGATTTGGCCCCTTCAACTGACTAGTAATCAATCAGTGTCAGTACTGTTTCTATCCTTTTTGAGTTGCTTAAGAAGCTGAGATGTTATTGTGGAGAGATTATCTTTTTTTTTTAGTATGGTTGGCGATGTTTTTTAAATAATTTTTTATGTTAAAATATATATTAAAAATATTTTTTTATTTTTTAATATTAAAATATTAAAATAATTTAAAATATATAAAACATATTAAATTTTAATAAAAAAATTAAATTTTTTAAAAATATAATTTTTACCGCGTTCTCAAAGAATTTAATAACAGTAAAGGATGTGAAGAGTTAGCTGAGAACCACTGATCGAGCATCATTTTGAGGTCGGAGCTTCACGCCTTCACCACCCAGGCAGATTGCAAATAAAACAAGCAGAGAACTTGCTTCCTTACTTGAAGATGGTTGCTCAGTTATTATTGAGCATGATTGTGGTCACATCATTCCTACTCGGACTCCATACATTGATGAAATCAAAGGCTTCCTTCAACGCTTTCTGTAATGCGATTAAAAATCCTTTGTTAACCAATGTTGTTACTTTAAGATGGCTTCTCAGCTATTACCTGATCCGTATTTGCTTATTACTCATTACACCATTTTTCTTCAATCACTTGCTAATACAATTCAATTCCACGATTTATCTTTTTATTACAAATACTTTCGAAGTCCATTGAAGCCCCACAACTGATAATTAAGGATTTATACACCATAACAAAGAGGAAAACAGTCACTCGTCTGCCTCATAGAAGACCAAACAAGGAACACACAGGTTCTTCAGAATGAAAACTGAGAACCAACAAATCCTAAATTTAGATTTTTGGAATAAAAACTTTCAGCTTGCGTTTGGAATTCTAAAGCATTATGGTTCTTACATCTTTACTTCAGCCAAATGAGCCAAACAACAAAGCTGATGGTTTGTAAATGCATTTCTCAGGAAGAGATTTACAGTCATATACTTGAAACAAACAAGTATGAAGCTTTGCCGACCTGGTGTTAGCATTCGGAAAATACACAACTATTCGTTATGAACTTGAAATCTAGATTTTCGTTATCACCTGGTCTTGACAATTTTTATTTTCAACACAAAAAATAGATGCATGAGTGTTATTATATATGCTTAGCAACCTCAATTCCTTGGTGATGATCAAACAGGGGCTGGGATGAACATTGGACCAGGGTGGTGATGGTGCACAAATTTGTTTTTTCAAAAAAGAATTGTTTGGGCCCGCTCACCACCAGAAACTCCAATAAAAAACTTGTTTTACAATAAACTCGTGAAAATCACCTCATTGACCCATTAGACCAATGATAAGCCCAATCACTCCAAGAATGGGCCAATTCATCATTCAACAAACCAGGTCAAGCTCAATTACTTCACCGGCTCAAACTGAAAAACCTAATTTACCATGAAGTTTTTAAAACCTCGTCAGATGGCCTCAAATTCTATTATTAGCAGAAAAATGAAACCATCCAGGCATTTCATTGTTGTGGGAATTACGTAGATTAATATCATCTGCTTCCCATGTTGGCATGTTAGGGTGTGTATTTGTTATATATATATACTTGCATGTTGTAGCAAACAAAGCTCATTTATAGATAAACATTTTCATTTTCCAGCTGTAATTATCGGATTCGGCTTGAGATTTGACCCAGTTTAGAGCTCGGTTTATTAGATTTTTGGATTAACTCATGGTCACTAAGTCATTCCATATTAATTCTAATTCGACACCATTTTGAAAATTGAAAAAGAAAATTATTAGAGTTAACTTATGGATCGTGAATCAATTATCTAGTCATTTAAATTTTAACTGAATTAATATTTAAAATATTCAAAATAAAACCTAATCTAGATTGATAAATTATTGAATCGACCAGTCGGTCGGACAGGCAGAGTAGGGATGGATATATGTCCATGATAATTCTAACACCAGCTACGATCGTCTATCGAAGCAAGTGTTGTAATCAATCAGTGTCAGTACTGTCTCTACCCTTCTTGAGTTGCTTAAGAACTAAGATGTTATAGTAAATATGAACAGTAAAGGATGTTAAGAGTTAGCTGAGAACAACTGAGCATCATTTTGAGGTCGGAGCTTCACGCCTTCACCACCCAAGCGCAGCACCATCAAAACAACCATCTAGATGTGCAAAACTACAAAGGCTCCTGGGGATAATCCAAGCATGCAACTATTTGGGTTGGTAGCTCGTCTATTTCTGCACATGGAAAGAAGCTTCAGACTTGTGTTTTCTCTCCTTTCTTTCATTAACGCAAGCAACCGATCGTGAACATGAAGTGTTTTGACTTTTGGGCGTGGTCTGAATCAATGAAATGATTTCCTTCTTGTGTTTTTTTTTATATGATGTATTGTTGAAGTGTTCTTTATTAGTAAAAAGAAATAGAAATCTCATTGCATGCCTTGATTGGTAAATTCTAAAGAAAGTAGAGTGAATTAAGTTGAGAAAACCTGCACTAAACCTGATATGAATTGAGTTTAATGATATATTTATTCGATAAAATTAAGTTGATGTTAAAGAAAAGTTTTTAAAAATAAAACGAAACTGCTTTAATAAAAATAAATAACCTTAATTGATTTTTCCTTTGGTAGGTTGTAACGATTGAGCCAGGAGTCTACTTCCCATCCATTTTTTACGGTCCTGTCCAGATAGGTACTTCCCTTCCTGCGAAAGCCATTAGGACACGTCATGCAAGAAGCTAGTTGCTCTGCAGCTTGCAGGTTACATTAATGACATGTTTGGAATTGTAAATCTGAAAAATATATTCAGACTCTTCGTAATTCATATAGAAAATCCTTGAATTTTACTAAGCTTTCAGGAGCTGGGATTAGTTCCTGACTAGCTCCATGCCAAAAGAAGTAGAACACACAGTCCTTGCTAAACAACCGCAGTCATGGAAGGGTTAAGGAAGCTCAAAATAATCTGGAATTTGCTTCGTGTGATCCACTTAAAATTGTCATTGGGACGAGACAATGTCTTGTTGCCCTAATTTCTAACTCTAAAATCGTTTTACCGACACATTGGGCTTTCGCTACATTGATGTGATCGGAGTGCGGAAGCAGAGTTATACAAAAGCTGCTTCCGGTTGACAATTCCCTCGAACAGTTGAAGAGTCAATACAATTGCTCATTGCCTCATCTCACTCCACAGGTATTTCCAGGCCTGTATCCTTTTTCACGTTGGAGAGGTAGGACAACTCCTTGGTTCTCATTCCTGAGGCCTTTTCCCTCGTTTACCTACCCTCTATTCTTGTGTTTTATTTTGAAATAAACTCATGTTAACCTATCAATTAATTTATATGTTAACTTAGCAAACCCTCAACATGTAACTTGAACCGTGCAAGACTCCGAGTAAGGTACAATAACTATGGCTCCATTATTGCCATTTTGTTCTGGTTAATTAATTTTATTAAGTAATCCCCAATAAATGGCTACGGTCATGTTCACACCAAGAACTTTATATATATTGACAGATGCTTATCGTTTCTTTTCCCCCGATCGATGTGAAAGATGATACCATGTTTAGTTTTTAGGGGTGGCCATGGGATAATAAAACATTCGTTCTTGTTTGGTAATGAAATGAAAGAGAGTTCCATCAGTACTGTTGGTTGTGTGAGGCCTCGCCTTTATGTTGCATATTTATGCTGTTCCTCACCTACTTCCTAACAATGGGCTGATCTCTCCCCCACCTCTTCATTGAGTCTGCTTCTTGATGAACAGATAGAAACATCAACTTCTTTTTTCCATGAATGTACTGCAATTTGTATTATCATCTCTTATTACTCATTCTGATGCGGCCAAGCCTGATTAGAATAGGAATCAGAGAACAAGATGATGGAAAAATCACAAAAAAATTTCAAAAACAAGAAGCCTAGTCTTGCTGTTGTTTCTCAATAATTTATTCTGCCAAAGTGTTCTCCAGGAAAAAAAAAAAATATATAATAGCTTAAACTGTAGCTGACCGAACATAAAAGGAAAAAAGGGATCCTGGTAGGAAAATAAAATCAAAAGTCCAAAATTAAAGAGTAAAATAATAAAATTGATTAAAACAATATTTTATAGGCTTAATTTGAAGGAGCCAATTAAATTTATTATCAAACTTTTTGTTATTATTATCAATTTATCATCTAAAAATATATATAAAAAAAATTATAAATTATAAAACATGAGTTATATTGCAACTCCAAACTAAGAGGTTGGGTTACGACTCTGAGGCCAAAGCAGTCTAGTTGAGCTAACAGTGGTAAAGTCCCATCACAAATCTCTGTTGCAATGACAAGATGCCATTATGACATTTCATAGAAGGTGGTTGCTACCTCATTATGTGCTTGGACATCCTTCTAGCTATTGCCGTTAATGCTGAGAGGTATATTTATGGACGTGGTTTTTTTAAAAGTATTTTTTTATTTAAGAATATATTAAAATAATATTTTTTATTTTTTAAAAATTATTATTGATATTAAAATGATATAAAAACATTAAAAATATTTTTGAAACATAAAAATAAATAGGGTTCTCATAGAACCGCTTGATCATGTTTAATGGAATGGACAATTTAGGATATAATTTTTTAAAATACAGTAGTAATTGATTTTTAAAATATTTTTTATTTAAAAATATATAAAAATAATTTTTTAATTTTTTAAAATAATTATTTTTGATATCATTCCATCAAAATAATCTATAAATATAAAAAATAAATAAAAAAACCACAAAACACAGTTTCATCTGTAAAAACAAATAGCTTCTTAATGTAATTTCTTAACCACGAAGTCTACTAATAGAGGATTGCTTCAAGTATGAAACCCCTTGATCATGTTCGATGGATTGGACAATTTAGGATAGATCTTGATGTAATTAATTTCTTAAACCATATAGTTTAATCAAAGAGAAATTATCGAAGGTGGTCATAACTTCACACCTACAAAGTGTTGGATCCTAAAATAATCAAAGAGAAATTATCTTTGATTTATGTGTTTGTGCTTGTGCGGTGAAACGTAATTTGTGTGAATTGATTCACATAATTATAATACTTTCGTCTAATCAAAGACTTGTTCATGTTTTTTTTTTTTTATAATGTTAACGGTTTTTTAAACTAGAAAGATTAATTAACTAATTATTTTTTTTAAATAGGAATTATTAGAAATTTACTCTAAAAAAATAAGATGATCTATACAGAAGGTCGCTTCATGTGTAAAGGTGACTATTCGAAGCATTTTACTTTTCATGGAGGGCCATCGTGGACTACTTCTCCAAACATTTTAGTATTCTTCATGTATGGATGAACAAGAAAGCACCAAGGCCATTTTTCACCATTAATTTTAGAATTAAGATAATTAAACCCGATCCGATGAGTTAACTCGGAACTCACTAATTCAGAATTTAAAGAAGATAATCAACTTAAAAGTTATAATTTCAAATTAAAATTGAATAAAAGTTGATATAATCAAACTCATTCGACCAAATAAATTAATCTATGATTCTAATTAATCTTTTAAAAACATATATTATTTTGACGGTTCATAAGTTAGGTAGAATTAATAACTTTGCTTGGAATTGCAAGTAATGGATTGACGTAATCTTCATGTTTTTTAAGGAAACTGCACCGATGCCTTTTTATTTCCAGCTTTGTATTCCTTTTTTGGTGGCAAAATTCCATCAGAACAAGAAACCCATGATGTGTTAGTTTTATATATATATATATAAAACCAACGAGCGCTTGGCTATGTGGTGCTGCTAACCCCTTCCTTCAATTAATTTCGCACGTCATTGACAATAAATAAGTTTTCCCATCTCACCTATAATACAGATGTCACAGTTCTACTGGCAGCTGCCTCCCACCGACCGTTTCTCCTTTAATTTTGCCATAAATTCTTCAACCATCTCATAAATGCAAGCGTCTTGTTGGAGCATGACAATCCTTCTCCTTCACCTAAACTGCAATGTTCATGGATTTGGATTGGCCCAAGAAGCACACTTCACCATCTAATTAATTCACGAGAAGGGTGACGCCAACGGTTGCAAAATATATATAGCATATAACTCAAGATTAAAAATACTATAATTGTAAGAATATATCTAAAGTATTTAATTTTTGTTTCTTTGAATATATATTTTCCAAGAATATTACAACTCTCTATATAGAAAAAAAAACTAAAAAAACTTGGTAATAATGAAATGAAAAAATTAAACGAAGAAAGTTATTCCCTTCATATTGGAAAGAAACCATTGAGCTTGAAAATGACTCCCATTTGGGCCACATCCAAAATGGTGTTTTGGCAAATATTTGTGCAACCAAGGGTAAATGTCAAACTTGGATGCTATATTAGGGCAATCACTTTCCATGGTTTTCTTACACCACCCACCTCTCACAAGGTAAGCTCCCAAAGACGTTAAAACAACATCATCAAGTTTTTGAGGAAAATGTCTCTTGTCAAAGAAGACATCAAAGCCAAAGCTGAGGTCTACTATGGAGATGAAATGGGAAAAGAGAAATCTCAAGAATTGCTCAGAGAAGTAGGCTTGCCAAATGGTCTTTTGCCCTTGCACGATATTGTAGAGTGCGGGATTGTGAGGGAGACAGGGTTTGTGTGGCTCAAGCAAAAGAAGAGCATAACCCACAAGTTTGAGAAGATTGGCAAGCTCGCTTCCTATGGAACTGAAGTCACAGCTTATGTTGAACAAAACAAGATCAAGAAACTGACTGGTGTGAAGACCAAAGAGCTTTTGCTCTGGGTCACACTGAGTGATATCTATTTGGATGATCCACCAACTGGAAAGATCACTTTCCAGACTCCTACTGGGCTCTACAGGACTTTCCCTGTGTCAGCTTTTGTGGTTGAAGAAAAAGGTAAAGCAGCAACCTCAGCAGCGGCGGCAAAGGATGTCAAGGAAGAGAAGAAGGATGATGTCAAGGGAGTGAATGGAGCCGTGGAGGTGAAGGAGGCCTAAGGTTCTTAGTCTTCAGTGATAAAAAGGCCTTCATCTGCTCTGTATTACTATCAATTTCAATGTATTATTACCTCTTGCTAGTGTTTACTGGTAATAAAGTACATTAGAGTTTAATTTTTCAGTCATGTTGTAGACAAGATCACAGCATAGACACTTGAGTTGTCTACATGTCTGTTTTCTCTTAGCTTATCATGATAAGAAAGGGTGAAATGGATTAAGTTATGCTTGAAATGTGATCATGAATGAACATTGTTTGATGTTTATCTCAGAATTCTGAAAGGATGATAATTATGAATTTCTCACTTGAAATGTCGGCCGGGAGAAAATTTGAAAGGGGGCAACCGGGAATTTAATGCAGATTAATTGTTTTCTTGTCATTTTGCCTAAATTTTGTCTAAGCATCGAAGGAATCCCACTTTTTTTTGTCTTTTACGCCTTGCATCATTTTCAATCCTATGCACCTGGCTATGATTCCTTAACCTTAGTCTACATATCCATGGAACAAAACCAGCCTGTGTTTTAAATGGTGTTCGGTTACTCCTGAAAACTGAAGAGAGAAAGAGATAGTTAGGATAGAAATGATAAATTTTATTGTATTTCCTGTGTTTTAAAAGGATAAAAACTCATCCTAAAATCGTTACAGAGGCAATGTTATTTATATCAAAGTGTTAGCCTTCCAAAGTAAACATATTTCTATCCCTTTTATATCTGTCCATTTTATTCTTTTTATATTTGTCCATTCTGTTTTAAGATATTAATCATATACAATTTTAATGTTATATGCATTGTAGTGCGGGAGCTTTTTGGATTGAATAAATATTTTTTTTATTCTGTATTATTTTTCTTTTCTAGTTTTTTAAGGAAATAGTTTTCCATTTTATTTTTCTCATTACTCGTTTTCTAGTTATTTAGGCCAGGTAAGATATAAATGAATAAAATTAAATACCATGAGAGGATTATCCTTCGCTACTGTCTACTTAACTGGCAGTTAAAGTATAAAAGCTCCCCAGTCCCGTCCCTGGCCAAGGACCATAAAAAACTAGGAGTAAAAAGGAGGGGGCAATGGATACATATTGCAGAAAGGTACGGAAGGTTGCCAGATTCTGGTCACACATGTCGTTGGACCATGTAAGATAGCAAATTGCAAAACGATATTAAGAACCACAAGCTAGCACCAGTTACTAGAGAACTCCCTAGAGCTAATAAATGTCGTTAGCAAACAAGGGCAGCGAAGCAACAGAGAATTCAGCTCTATAGGGAGAAACTTCAAATGGTGAATCATATGGCATCAGCATACAGTTGTTTTATGTTTTGATGACATCAGTTTAAGGTTTGCACTAGAGAGGTTTCATGTATAATGGACTAGACATCTTCGAAAATGGAATAGAACCAGATTATATAAGTGCAGTAATTCAGCCGCAGAATCTACAACCCTTGTCGAGCAAGACACCTCAAGATATTCTACTACTCCTACCATAGGCCACGAAATGGAGATTGATACGAATTACAGCGATATATACAGCAAGATGGCAGGTTCTCTCACAAAGCTCTACTACTTTCTCCAGCGATCACAGCTTCAAAGCCTAAGAAAATGCATAGGAGGTAACAAGCACATGTTATTATCTATATAGTAGCACCAGAAATATCAGACTTCCCAAAATCATCCAAACCGCTCTAGTGCATGTGTGAGGTGTTCCTATCGTGGGAGGGGGTAAACATTTCAAAGAAACAGACTAGAATTGAAGTTCGAGAGTCGTACCTTTGATGGAGTGACCCATTTGCCATTGATCCAGTCTTGATGTGGCCTTAAGTCAGAGTGCTGAAATTCTAATTCCTCATTGGAATCCTTGAAGAAGACTGAATACTTTGGGAAAGTATTAACCTTAGAAACTACACCCACCCACCAGGCATCATTGTACAGAGCATCAACTTCTTCCAACTTCTTGAATCGATCAATAATTATAGTTTGTGGAGGATGAGGCCTAATGTGCACAGTGTCAATCTCTTCCCTCAGAAAATCACTATCATCTTCGGTTCTCAAGGTTTGGTACTCAATAAGGTACTTGTCCTTGCCCACTGGCTCAACAATAGTTGCAGCAAACCAAGCACCTTTAAAACCATCTTCGTCACTGCTAACCTCAACTAGCATTCCCTTGCTAAACTTTGCATCTTTTGGTGATTCAATAGGCTTCTCTTGTGTTGTATCGGGCACTTTCTGCAATTCCAGATTCGAGAAGTTGATAAAGGTAAATTGCAGAACATACCCAGAAAAAGACAAAACACACAGAATAAAGGATTGTTGGATACAGAATAGCAACTGACTGAAGCCAATCAAACCACATTACTACACAAAAGGATGTTCCATAAGATTTTCTATCCATTTGAAAAATGGCATTCGTTGTAAATCCATGGCCATAAAAATAGAACACAACAATAAGGCACTACATGTGCCAAAGGAAATTGCTTCAAGCTTCCCAATTATACATTTACAATTATCATCATAAGCTAACTTCCATATGTCCAGATAATACAGCTTTATAGCATCAAAATACCAATCATCAACAGGTCAAAGGAATTACACAGAGGCAGCAACACAAAATAAGAGTTGAAGTTTCTCTTTCAATTCTGCAAGCATCTGTTTTAGCTTCCTTATCCAGGATAGTCTATCAAAGAAGTTCAATTACTTAAGATAGTGTTGAGAAAACAGCATTCTATCAGACATGGTTCTAACATTTGAAAAAGCTGGAAAATTTTCTCCTTTTGACCAAAATATAACAAAGTTAATGAAACCAAGAGTTAATAAAACAGAGATCGAGTGACCATCCTGTCATAACTGATTAAGTGTCTATGAAGCAGACTCTCTCTACATACTATCCATATAGCACAGCATATCCAGTGATAGCTCATTCTAGAGTTTTTCCACTTATTTTATGCACTTACACACACACGCACGCACCAGAAAGTGTACCCGAATGGACATTATCAAATCCAGAAGAGCTTTCTTCTTTTTCATTTCCACCTTTGGGCCTATGCATGTTTATTGCTTTGCAAAAACAAGCCTCCGATACCTCTACATCCAGGATACTCCTTCTCCATTTAACACTTCCAATTGATACAAGTGTAAATATCCAAGCAAAGCATCAAGGAATGACCGCCCACATTCAAACAAAACTTCAGGCTGTACTGTGTGCAAAAAATTTTAAGAAGAAAAAAACCCTTCTCACTTATTTAAGGATTTTGCAACTTAATGATTTTCCAACACTACCAACATGTATATTTTTCAAAAGGGTAAAAGAAAATCCTCCCAATCCTACCACCCTGCCTTCACAAGGGGCAAAAGAACGAGAAATATCCTTTTTTTTCCCCGGAAATACTTGTGATCAGTAATCCAAGATTAGCACACACAACTTTATCAAAAACCAAAGACACACATCTCTGCATCCTCTTTTGAAAGAACCAACCATCAACCAAACATACCAACTATGAAAGTGAAATTTCGCAATGAAACACATTAACCAAATTTAACATTGTAAAAAAAAGAAGATAATCATACAAATCTAAAGAATTAACCAAAATTTACATAAAGAGAACTACTTTGTCAAAAACAAAACCCACCTTGTTAACCCTCCTTTTCACCTCTTTCGTCACTTCTTCTTCAACGAGTTTCCTTTTATTTCTAGAACCCTGCTTTCAAAAAAAAAAAAAAATCCAAAAGAAAAAACAATCACAAATTTAGAATCCAACCCAAAACAAAAACCAAACACACTAACCAAGATTAAGACAATTAAACTAAAAACATTACCCTAGATTGACCTAATAACAACAAATCTATCAAAAGACAACAACATTAACAAAAGAACAATAAATTATCAACACAAAACAAAATAAATTAACCAAGTTTAACATAAAAGCAACTTATCAAAAAGAGAAAAAAAAACACCTCATTTTCCTTCTCTTTCACCTCCTCCTCTTCCTCTCCTTCCAACGTTGGTTTCCACGCCCCATTAACCCACTCCCTATGCAACCTCAAATCCTCCTCGCCAAACTCAATCTGCTCTTTAGTACTCCTAAAAAACACAGCAAAATTCCCATCCTCATTCACCTCAGTTATCACACCTTCCCACCACCCATCGTTATGAAAAGCATCAACTTCTTCACTAAACTTGAACTCCCTCTTCTTCTCTCTTGGGGCTATTGGTCTTATTTGGAACTCATTGACTGTTTCCTGCAAGGGTTTTGTCCCTTCTTCATCTTCAAACAGCTTGTCATATTCAACAATGAATTTTGAGGTTCTTGTTGCCTTCACTACTGTTCCTGTATAGAAGGAGCCTCTGAATCCTTCCTCTTCTGACATGATTTCTACTTTTGAGCCTGGTTTGAAATGTGGGTTTTGGTTGGGTTTTGATTTGGGCGTGGATTTTGGCGGCATTTTTGTGGTTTGTTAGGTAACGGGTTTAGGGTTTATTCCAGATTTAGTGTTTTTAGGGATTTTGGCGCCCTAGAGAAAGAGAGAGATAGAGATAGAGAGATTCTGTTGGAGTTAATCGGAAATGAGGGAAGGAAGGAAAAGTTTAGGGGTGGAGAATATAAAAAAGGATAAAATGACGGGGCAAATGAGAAATTTGGGAAGAAGTATAATAAAATAAAAATGCATTTATTAAATTTATTTTTTTCCTCCAAAATAAATGGTATTTTAAAACTAGTTTACATATTTATTAAAATTAATTCTTTTTTAGAAATATTTTAAGACCTTATTCTATATATTACTCTATCTCGTTTTAAGAAATTAAATAATTTTTTATTGGTGTTATTTTGAGTTATTAATTCATAAAGTTAAGGAAAGAAAGAAATCTCTAAATCAGTCCTTTAAAATTATCTAATTAATTAGAAATATACATTCCAAATTAATCAGTCCTTTATCATCATTAAGTGATAGATATTATTTATATGTACTCATAAAATAGAATACTGTAAAAAGTAAAAATGCAAGATATGTCTTGCATTAATTTAAAACTATGTGTGATATAAGTAAGGTAAACCATGAAGAACAAGCATATGAAGAGCTGAAAAACCAAAGCTTTTACATGTAGCCATGCTAATATTATACCACATCCATAGCTCAAACGAAAGTTAAAGGATCACAGGAGAAATGAAAGAGCAATATCAGACAATAGGCACAAGTCAAAAGTTACAGTTTCTAACATCTTCTTCTTCTTTTCTCCTAACATCTTTTTTTTTTTTTTAGTATAACGTGGGTATCCGAACCAGCTTGTGCGCACCTCGACTAATCCCACGGGCCCTGAAGTTAACGACCATGTAAACTTCCAGTGGCCATCATATGAGCAACCACAGGGCTCGAACTTGAAACCACAGAGGAAGCAAACCTCTTGGTCCCAAACTCTTACTACTGGGCCACCATCTAGATGGTTTCCTAACATCTTTAATGGTATTGTAGATGGAGAGATGACTCATTTTCCCAATTATAATAGTATTTTGGATGGGGATGAAATGTGATATAAAATCTAAATATTAAGGATACAATTGTACTATTCCAAACAAGAAGGTCCAGTTTTATAGAGTTATAAACTATAGGGACCTGTCATTGAGACATAAGTAGATAGAAAGTAGCATGTCAGCTGCTGTTTCATAGCTCAGACAGAACAGAGAGTTCACTTTGTGCTTTAAGTTCCAGTTTTTGTTACTATGAAACTTTCCAGACTAAACTATCTTTCAAAACCCTTCAAGATTCCAACTTTCACTCTCAAACCAACCTTAACTCTCCCAATCTTAGAAACCCACTTGCAAAAATGTCAAAACATCAAGCAATTCAATCAAATCCTCTCGCAAATGATCCTTTCTGGCTTCTTCAAAGACAGTTTTGCAGCTAGTAGACTCCTTAAGTTCTCCACTGAATTACCTTTCATTAACATCAACCAGTCATATCAAATATTTTCACACATTGAGAACCCAAATGGGTTCATTTGTAATACCATGATGAAGGGTTATATGCAAAGAAATAGCCCTTGTAAAGCTATATGGGTTTATAAGTTTATGCTTGAAAGCAATGTAGCAGCTGATAATTATACTTATCCAATATTGTTTCAGTCTTGTTCTATTAGATTAGCTGAGTTTGATGGGAAATGTATTCAAGATCATGTTTTGAAGGTGGGTTTTGATTCTGATGTTTATATACAGAACACTCTGATTAATATGTACGCTGTTTGTGGGAATTTAAGTGATGCACGTAAGGTGTTTGATGGAAGTTCTGTTTTGGACATGGTTTCGTGGAATTCGATGTTGGCAGGGTATGTTTTGGTAGGGAACGTGGAGGAGGCTAAGGATGTGTATGATAGGATGCCTGAAAGGAATGTAATTGCTTCGAATTCGATGATTGTTTTGTTTGGTAAGAAAGGTAATGTTGAAGAGGCCTGCAAATTGTTTAATGAAATGAAACAGAAGGATTTAGTATCGTGGAGTGCATTGATTTCATGTTATGAGCAGAATGAGATGTATGAGGAGGCTTTGATTTTGTTCAAGGAAATGAATGCTAATGGAATTATGGTGGATGAGGTCGTGGTGCTTAGTGTTCTTTCAGCATGTTCTCGCTTGTTGGTGGTTATAACAGGGAAGTTGGTACATGGTTTGGTTGTGAAGGTTGGGATTGAGACTTATGTTAACCTTCAAAATGCGTTGATTCACATGTATTCAAGTTGTGAAGAAGTGGTTACTGCTCAAAAGTTGTTTAGTGAGAGTTGTTGCTTGGATCAAATATCATGGAATTCTATGATATCTGGCTACGTTAAATGTGGGGAAATTGAAAAAGCGAGGGCTTTATTCGATTCAATGCCTGACAAAGATAATGTATCATGGAGTGCAATGATATCAGGTTATGCTCAACAGGACAGATTTACTGAGACTTTAGTTCTGTTCCAGGAAATGCAGATTGAAGGAACAAAGCCAGATGAGACGATTTTGGTTAGTGTGATCTCAGCTTGTACGCACCTGGCTGCTCTTGACCAAGGCAAGTGGATTCATGCTTATATAAGGAAGAACGGGCTAAAGATTAATATCATTTTGGGTACAACTCTTATAAACATGTATATGAAATTAGGGTGTGTTGAAGATGCTTTGGAGGTTTTCAAAGGGTTGGAGGAGAAGGGGGTTTCTACTTGGAACGCTCTCATTCTTGGTTTGGCAATGAATGGATTAGTGGACAAGTCACTCAAAACATTTTCAGAGATGAAGGAACATGGTGTAACACCTAATGAGATAACCTTTGTAGCAGTTCTTGGGGCTTGCAGACACATGGGCTTAGTGGATGAGGGACACCGTCATTTTAATTCCATGATTCAGGAGCACAAGATTGGGCCCAACATCAAGCATTATGGATGCATGGTCGATCTTCTAGGACGTGCAGGTATGCTAAAAGAAGCAGAGGAACTCATTGAGAGTATGCCAATGGCACCAGATGTTTCCACTTGGGGTGCCTTGCTTGGAGCTTGTAAGAAATACGGTGACAATGAAACCGGGGAGAGGATAGGAAGAAAGCTTGTAGAACTTCATCCTGACCATGATGGGTTCAATGTGTTACTTTCAAACATATATGCTTCAAAGGGCAATTGGGTTGATGTTCTTGAAGTTCGGGGAATGATGAGGCAACATGGGGTGGTGAAGACCCCAGGTTGTAGCATGATTGAAGCACATGGTAGAGTTCACGAGTTCCTCGCTGGAGATAAGACACACCCTCAGAATGAACATATCGAACATATGTTAGATGAAATGGCTAAGAAATTAAAGTTGGAAGGTTATGCACCAGATACACGTGAGGTTTCCCTTGATATTGATGAAGAAGAAAAGGAAACTACTCTGTTTAGACACAGTGAGAAGCTTGCAATTGCCTTTGGGCTTATTGCTATTGATCCACCAACACCAATAAGGATAGTGAAGAATTTGCGAATATGCAATGATTGTCACACGGCAGCAAAGTTGATCTCTAAAGCTTTTAATCGTGAAATTGTGGTGAGGGATCGGCATCGCTTCCACCACTTCAAGCAGGGTTCTTGTTCATGCATGGATTATTGGTAGAAAAAAATATACAAATTTCTGTGTTTATTCATGTTGAGCTTGTCCAGTCCGACCATGGTAGACATGTATTTTTTTCACTGGTTGCTGCCTGGCATACAATTATAAGACCTCAGGCCGGGTACTGTTGAAATGAAACAGTAACCATGCCTTACAAAAAGCATCAACCTACAATGGCTGGTTAAATTCTCCAACTGGTTAGTTGATTTGTTATGCATTTTTGTTTGAATTGTGGCTTGTATTATGTTTATTCTCACAATGACATTCTGGATTTTCTCTTCTCCATTGATGGCAGCAGAACACGAGTATGAAAAGAGAGTGCCTTTCTTTGAATCCCAATAGAAGAATGTAAGATGCCTTTCTTTTCTTTTTGTTTTTTTTTTTAAATCTGTTTGAATTTTTTAAGGATCTGATTTACTTTTGTTTTAAAGGCCGAGACTGAGTAATTTTTTTTTACATGATTCTTCCATTTCCACTGGTGCTTTAAATTTCTCTTTCACTTAATTCAATTCATTCTGTAATGAAGAATATGAACATCCTGTTGACAAAGATGTTGGAATTTTTCAATTTAATTGATACGTGAACCCAAATTATATTTATTTTTGAAGGAGCAAATAGGTTCAAATTCTAGATTTTGTGCCTTAAAATTTTGTTGGAAGTTGGCATCAATTTAGGAGATTTAATTTTCAGTTTATCTTTTAATTGTTAATACCTTTTCTTTTCTTTTTGCGTCTTGTTTCACACAACACAAATTGCCTCGAATCTAGCCAAAGCACTGACCAAGGTTCTTGCTTATATTTGAGGGGTTTTTTTTTATATGATATATGACTCTGTACATATTTGGTGTTCAGCTTGCTATTTTCCTTTGGTGATGTTTGTATGTGGATTTGATTTGTTTTTTTTTTTATAGGTGATTTCCATATATCAGGGGGTTTGGCTCTGTGTTTTATACCGGCTTATCACAAGTGTCCTATTTCTTCAATTTTTGAGCTATACTGCTTTCACCACCAATGAGGTGATGGAAACCATGGGTGCTGGCGAGTTCGGTGATGCCATGGTTCTATTTTAAGAATGAGGATTTGGTGGAGGCCTGTCTATTTTCATGGCATGCATATTAGTCTAAATTTCTAAAATGTTGCTGCTGCTGTTGCTACAAAAGTAATTAATTTCTTGGTGTTGATGTTGCTATAAAAGTAAGCTAAGAAGCAACACAATTGGTTACAATTCCGTGACAGAGTTGTGTAACAAAAAGTATCGCTATAAACTTTGTAGTAGTATTTAAAAATGAGTTAATGTATGATGATATGCTGATAATATTGATTGCTGCACAGTGGCTGTGTTCAAATGCATGTTAATGTCTTTCCCTTACTCTCACGATGATCAATGTGAATTTTCAGTCTTACATCCTAGGAAGTTTGATGAATGAAGTAGCTGTTTGCAACTGAGAAACATGCCATGACTAGGTAAATGTGCTGATCTCTGAATTTGTTACCAAATTGATGGTGTTTTTGACATGCATGCTGGAAATCTTTTCTTGATTTTTTTTTAGGTTTCTCACAATGTCTTTTGCATGAAGCTAAATCATTGGAATCTGGATCTGATTATTTCTGAGTTGAGCATGGAATAATTCTGCATGATTTCCTTTTATCTATTGTTTAATGAATTCTTTTGATTGAACTTTGATCTTGGTTTCAAAGCAATTATTGACAAGATCTGATGCAGACCATGAGATCCTTATTGTAACAAAAGATTAATCAGCAATAACAATATATCAGTCCTTGAGTTGCACTGTAGATGGTCACCACCAAACTGGCTCTACATGAAATCCTTTGCAATCTGTGATATAGGTGTGTATCATTTGCCTGCTGACCTTTTCACACTGTAGAAAATAAAATTCATTTCTTCATATATGTTGATTGATGACTTTTTATGTTTCCTAGTAAGAAGAAAATGAGGCATCTTTTTGTTTGTATGATAGCCAAATTTGCAGGGACAGCTATTTAAATATGCGAGAGGGACGCTGAGGGAGAGAGAGGGAGGAAGAAGATGTGCGAGAGGGAGATTCGGCAGAGAGAGATGGAGAGGTGTGGAGGCTTTGTTAACAAGATTTTTCGATAACCCTGGATATCATTAGATGCATCTCAATCCAACTCCTACCGGCCTCTTTTTTAGAGCCTGCTCTCTTCATCAGCTTTCTCATTCTTTCAGCTTCTCCCCATTTTCCTTCTGCAGCATAGATATTTGACAGCATCACATAAGTCTCAACCATATTTGGTTTCAATGCCAATGCCTTCTTAGCTGCCAACTTGCCCAACTTTGAAAGGTTATGTGCCTTGCAAGCACCAAGAAGAGCACCCCAAACAGACTCATCAGCCATAAATGGCATGCTTCTTATTAGATGATAGGCCTCCTCAACTCTTCCAGCTCTGCCCAGCAAACCTACAACACACCCATAAATCTCCTGATTTGGCTTGATGTGATAATCATCCAACATACAGTTGAAGTACCTCAAGCCTTGATCAACTAGTCCGGCATGACTACATGCATGTAGAACTGCCATAAACACTACCTGATCAGGTCTGATGCCTGACCTGACCATCTCATCAAACAACTCAACAGCCTCTTTACCATATCCATGAGTCCCATATCCAATCATCATAGAAGTCCAGGAGACTAAATTTGTACAGGACATTTCACTAAAATTTTTTTGTGAATCAATTATATTGCCACACTTTGCATACATATCAATCAAGGCATTAGCCAATTCCAGATTTCCATCAAGCCCTCTGCGAAAAATTCCTCCATGAACCTGCTGTCCACATTGCAAAGCTGCTGCGTTTGCACAGGCTGCTACAAGACTGGTGAAAGTGAAGCAATTTGGACTAAAACCTTCTGACTCCATTTGTGAAAATATAAAGAGAGGCTCTATAGAATCTGATCTTTCGTACCCAGCTATTAATGTATTCCATGTGATCAAATCTTTTTCACTCATCTCATTGAAGTACTCCTTTGCCTCGGATAAACAACCACACCTACAATACATATCAAGTATAGAATTCATGACAGGAAGATCGGACTCAAATCCATGTTTAATCACTGCCGTATGTATTTGTCGGCCAAGAATATTTGAGCCGACTGAAGCACAAGCTCTAACAGCAATCGAAATGCTATGTGGGTTCAATTCTGCTCCCTCCTGTTAGCCATGAAATGCAACAAATTCACATATTAGTACACTATATATGTATAGTAAACAGTTCATGAAAGTTAAAATTACTCAACAAACCAACGTCATGGTGTGCTATATAATGGTTAAAGTAGTGTTTTTGATACATCAAGTCTTTCTGTGATTCTTGGAGTCTTTTCTTCATCCACTTACCAGTGACATTTCCCGGAAGACTTGAACTGCGCGACTCCCATTACCTCTGTGAGTGTAACCAGCAATCAAGGTAGTCCATGACACAACATTCTTCTCTTTAATATCGTGAAAAACAACACAAGCATCCCTCATAGTTACACCACAAGTAGCATACATATCCATGAGAGCATTATCTACATAAATAAACCCCTCCACAAACCTTCTTTTAATAGCCAATCCATGAACCAAACCCCCACAAAAAACACTGTTCATTCCTTTACAAGCCTTTAGAACACTTGATATTGTAAATGCATTTGGTGGGACATTGTCATTCTTTACCATATCAAGAAAAACACTCCATGCTTGAGTGTATTCATTACAATGCGTGTACCCTGAAATCATCGCGGTCAATGCAACAACATCTCTCTCAGGCATTTCATCAAACAAGTTACGTGCTCGACTGATTAGGCCCTTTTCAAAATATGATTTTAAGAGGTCTGTAGCTAGAATGGAGGTACCCTTTGGCTTAAAAGCTGTGCTTGATTGGTACTTTGGTGTGTTTTGGGCCCACTGTAGGTAGTTTTTTATCATAGGTGGGAAAGGATGGAAGTTACTGGTGGATAGCAGTCTTTTGGTGATCATGTTCAAGTGTCCATGGTCATTGTCTGTATTTTGTGTTCATAGTTTAAAGCATGATGGAAAATGGAGGGAACAGGCCTTTATATGGTGTGGAAGGGATACACAGTGTGGGGATGTCTACTTTCAGATCACAAAGACATGAAGTGTGATGCAACTACATCCGGCATTTGTCCCAGTTTCACAAGACAAGCAGAGGACCTTTTGTTATCTTTTTGTTGGCCCTAAAGACATGGCCTCAACATACAAAGTTTTTGCTGCAAACAGTTAACACTTGTTTTTTAGATGATAATAGATATTCTCGGACCAGCTTATGTATTCATTAAAACTAAATCTTTTTTTATTTTTTTGAAGGTATACTCTTGTATCAATCTAGTACACTCAGTAAAATTTTAATAAATTATTTTAAATATTGATCTCAAGATTTAAACTTAAAATTCAATTATAATATCTTGATTAATTAATAAATTTTCATGGTTTTAAAGTATTAATTTATAGAGGTGTAACTGTACAATGAAAGAAAAGAAAGTGAAGGTGTAATAATAGTTGCAGGAAAACCCTAGTTTGATACATTAAAAATGAGTGTAAAGATCATTGTAATAATATACAAACTAGATATGACTACGGGAAGAATACAACAATGGAAAAATACAGCACTGACCAACTTAGCTAATTAATCGGCTCATTAACATGATAATTAAACTGAGACTATGGTCTAGTCGTGCATGAAGATGTTGCTGCTAGTATAACTTCTTCCTTTTGTGGTTAAAAATCACTGTTTTATCAGTCTATCCTAATAGCTTAGCTGTACAGTAACAGAAATTCTGCCTATGCATCATCCTACACAAGAATCTGAGACTTAGCAGCACCTCGAGAACACCTCTTTCGGCCACTAGTGTTAAGTCCACAAACACATATCTCAAGAAGCTCATAATCCTCATCCCAGAATAATAAGGACGCCCTCTGTGGGTTCTCCAAGAGAATTTTTGATGTTAAGAAACCTGCAACCGTCCATGTTTGATAGAGACGGGATTGCTTTCCGATAAACTTCCCAGTTCGGGTGTCATAATACTCTGGCCAATGGTCAACTTGAAGTCTCTTCTCAGCCAAAGCAATCGCCTTCTGAGCTAGTTCAACTCGGTTCATCTTTATGCATGCCAAAGTGAACTGAATCAAAATGGAAACGATTCAGAGGGCAGAGATCAGTTAAGTGATTCAAGGGGTGAATTTTGGATGTTTTGTTTTTTGGGCTACCAATGACTCTTTTCTCGTTAGTATGACCAACCAGAAACCTTTAGAAACTAGATTCCATGTATCACATAAACCAACAAAACTAGCAGGAAGGTTTGTTTAGTATAAATCAGCATTGCATGCGTGTCTGCTGGTCCCAAATAATTTTTTTTTAAGAAAAACGTACATATTGCAAATGAAGTCAAGCTTACCTGCCACAGAAGTGTTGGCCACGACCCACCATTATGATATGACCAAGGGCTGCAATGCACAATCAGAAAAGAAATTTTAGAGTTGATAGATATTGTAAATTGAACAACGAATGCACATGCACAGAGGCTCAAGTAAAATTTTTGGAAACTCACGTGTTCTTTGGGTCACTGCCAGTGATTATACGCCAATCTTCATGCTCTAGAGCAGGGTAGCATATCTTAAGAGGCATATTTCCCACAAGATCATCCCATTTGGCTTCAATCAGATTTAGAATAGCTTCATTATGTTTTGGAGTACCCAAAGATGAAATAACGGACCAAAGATTTCCAAGAGTGAAAAACCTAAAATCCATGTGAGCTGGCTGCAGATTGCCAATCAAATACCCGCCTTCCTCAGGTATCCAGTCCATGAGCCATGATGGAATTTGTTCAGGATAAATATTGAATTTGTTGGTGGCTTCTGTAGAATACTCTTCTGTTTTATACCGGTATATCACATTGATCTTGTTCATATCTACCCAATAGTATTCTCTAATGTGGAATGACAGAGCACTGAGTCTGTTGTTGATAGCCCTAACTAAATTCTTTGATCCATCATTTACAACAATCATCTCGCGTGAGCATCGTAAAGCTGAGTAAAACAAGGCCTGCATAAATAGACTAGTAGTTGTGAGGTAAACCATAGATGCATAAGCATATAAAAAAAAAAATCAAAGAACTAAGCTTGTACATATAGCAGGGTGGTTACTGACTAACATTCTCTATACATGAACAAGAAGAAAAAAAAAAAAGCAGCATCAGAGCAATGGTTAAAAGTGCTTTGGAGAAATGAGAAATATATAACAGACTAACAGCGCCAGCAAAAGGCAAGAGTTGAGTTTTTCATATCATTAAGCCTGCATACCTCGCAGCTGCACTTTATAAATCTTTAAATCATTACATTTGCGGAAAAGTCTGAAAGTCTTTCATAAACAAGACTCCATTTCCACATGTAACAATTCAAAGCAGTGCAGGGATGCTTGGTTAAAAGTGCTTTGGAGAAATGAGAAACATGTAACAGACTGATAGCACAACTAAAAGGCAAGAGTTGAGTTTTTCATATCATTAAAGCCCGCATACCTCACACCTGCACTTTACAAAGCTTTAAATCATTACATTTGCGGAAAAGCCTGAAAGTATTTCATAAGCAAGACTCCATTTCCACATGTAACAATTAAGGGCAATGCAGGGATGCTCCAAACTCATATAGAACTAAGCCCTAAATTTTCAACTGTGCAGAACTCCACATCACTTGAAATTAACTCAAAAAAGCATATTACAAGGACACGGCAAACCACTACAAACAGCCCAAGTCAAATTACCAACCAACACATCCAAAAGGATAATGTAAGGAAATAACTCACTTGAATCTCAAGGGGGTGACCATGGATACCCATCCGCCGATCTATCATGCAGGAGCCATCAGTGACTAGTAGAGAAGGAAACATATCAAACCCATCAGTTAAGCACAAGTTCAAGATCAGTTTTATGCCAGTCTGAACATCCACCCTTTCTTGTAAGGCATAGTCACCGGTGAGTTTCCCATATGCCCTCAACAAAATAATCCACCACAACCCTAATGAAAAAGAAAAGAAGAAACACAGATGCTATCAATCAACAAGAATCAATGAACTACTGAGATCAATAGCTGTCTCCTGAAATATATTACGGCTACAGATGTTGGACATTTACAATGAAACATATGGGACACATAAAAATCCTTACTAGAATCAAAATACAGAACCATGGCAATTTTTAAAATTAAAATGTTCACAGAGGTGTTTACTGACCAGAATCCACAGGTGCAACACGGCCAATAGCTGATTCACCAAAATCTGGATCTAAAACTTCTTCAAATTTACTGTCATCAAGAGGCACCGTTCTGACTTTAAAACTGGCAGGCATCAGCCCCTGGCCTGGACTATAGCAGTCCACTGTTTTCTCCCAACTCTAAGAAAACAAAAACAATTTCTTGAGTTTTCAAGAACATCAATTATAAAAACATAGCTATAAATGCACGAGTATGATTAAGCCAATATGAACAATAGGCACAAAACCATAAAGGAACATCTGTCTGAAAGATGACAAGAAGACATAAGAAATTATAACCGATAAAATGGGTGAAAAATCAATTCCAGAGAAACAGAAAATTTAGTATTAAATGGCATTTGAATAATCATATCATCATCAGAAAGTTTACCCAGGTTGACATTTATACTAAAATTTGTAAACAACAATGGTCAATATGGAATATAGGTGCATTTCATGACTTCTAAACGAATCCTCATTAATAACTTGGTGCACATTAACCAGGCATTTTAATACTGGTCAAAATAGAACAATGATATAAATGGAAAAATATCAAATGAAACAATGAAAGGATATATCAAACCAAAATAGAAAAGCAGGATAAAGTATTGCCTGCAATTGCAAGGTATGAAGCAAGAAATTCTTCACAATCTCTCCTTCACCTCTGAGCAAAAACGCAAGAGCTGAAGGCACGAAATCACGAATAAACACCTGATCATAATTCAATGGCATCTTATCCCCAGGATCATTCGCGGCCACAGTTCCCACAGGACTCCCACAATACATAACAACAGCATCATTCAACAACTTCCATGCCTCCTTTTCTATCTCACTCTCTTCCCTCTTAGGACTAACAATCTCAACTTCTTGACCACCATCCAAATTCTCTCTATTTACACTTTCACAATCATCAACAAGCACCCCTATCCTAGACTCTTCGTCCCCTAAAACATTCTCATCTTTATCAATCCTCTCAACCACCAAAGGCTTAATACCGATCCCATTTTGCACATAAATTCTCTCAAAATTATTATCATTCACTCTTGTCTCAACAGATGTTGAAAACTTTCTAACTTGTGATGCAACACTAGCAACAATAGAAGCCCCCCTAAAGTCTCCTGTTATAAGCCGAGATTGGCCAAAACTGATATAGGGAGCACAAAAAGATTTCTGGGCTTCCTTGAAAATGGTCCTGGACCCCAAGATTCTAAAAGGGTAGGTAAAAAATTGCTTGTTTTTCTCAAAATTAAACTGGTTCCCTGATAAATTGCTTGTTAGACTATGATGGAGATTAAAAAAGACTCGATTCTTCTTAGATAAGAAAAATCTACAAGAGGGTCTCATTGTCGAATTTCCAATAAAACTAACAGTATTGATAGAATCAAGAACCAAACAAAAGCATAAACAAATGTGCTAAGGATTTGTTTGTGATGAAATAAGGAAAAAGGTCTGAATCTTTTGTATTTACAAACAATAAAAGGTTGCAACTTTAATGAATAAAAAGGATATCATTGCTTGATTTGAACTTACAGAAACATAAAAGAGAGAAATTGGTGATCTTTGACAACAGATTTTGGTGTTCAGAGAAGGAGGAGAACAGAAAAAAACTGTATTTTCATAAAGGGGGTTGTGAAGGAGGGTAAGATTTTGTCTTGGTCATCGTGAGTAATAAGTAAGGAGGTGTCATGAAATGACAGTAGTACCTCTAACAATCACAGGCCGTTTGGTAATGCGGCAGCAACTGAGGTGCAGTCAAACCGCGATATATATCTATTTGGTTATGTTTAAAATGTAGATTGAAATTGATGGGACCCATCATTATAGTGGCCGAACCTATGATTAGCAAAAAACTAGCAATACCTGCTTCTAGCTTGCAGCAACCTCAACTTTTGTCATTCACCAACACTGTCAACAAATTTTAAACTCCTAAAAAAAAAAACCGTTGGATAATTAATTACTCATCTCCCAGCAAATCAATTCAAACGGCCTCATCCACTGTTAAAAAAATATAGTATTGAAAATTGTAATTTTGTGATTAATATATATAAAGAAGAGTGCCCGAAATTAGACTCATTTTATCATTTTTTTTAACCACAATCCTATTCTGTTCAACCAAGTTTTTATAAATGTTACAAAACATTTTTTTTTGACAAATTTTTCTTCATTAACAATAGTGAAAAATAACTTTAAACCAGTTTATATATATATATATATATATATATATATATATATATATCGAAACTAAATTTTTTGTTATTAAATTTCGTATGTGATGACATTGCACATAGTTTAATAGAATAATAAAAAATATTTGATATCAATATTATTTATTTCATGATGTAATAACAATAGTTAAATTTACAATATTTAAATTAAAAATCATTAATATTAATATATATATATATATATATTTAATTATTTTATAACCTCAATTTGAAAAGCATTTTTTTAACCAAACACATTAAACTACTTTTTGTTCAACCTCAATTTCAACCACAGTTTTAACCAAACATATATTTTTTCAAACCAACCTCAACTAAAAGTACTTTTTATAAAACAACTTTTTTAAAACCACAACCACAACAGCAACTTCAATATCAAACACACTTCATCTTGAGTAAATTACTTTTAGTCCCTATAATGTTCGTCTTGAGTAAATTACTTTTAGTCCCTATAATGTTATGAGATGTTTTAATTTAGTTATTTATGTTTGAAAATCTATAACTTTAGTCATTTGACTCTGGTTGACCATTATCTTATTAAACATACCTTGCTATAGTAGATAACGTTTTATTATGGTCTTGGAATATAAAAAATAAAAATAATTAAAATGAAAGAGCCATGTTTTTTTATGTTTTATAAAAATTCATTTAAAAACTATATTAAGATGTACTTTTTATGTTTTTTTTCCGTTACTTTAATTAATTAGATATATTTCTGTCTTTTGTATCCATTTCTTTTATAAAATTTTGAGATTTATAAAGAAAACCAGCAAATTTCTGAATGACACAAGCAATTAATTTAAGTTTGCATGATGTAGCTAGCTAGGGGGTGAAGGATAATTTACACCTTTCTTTTCTTTTTTGGGTTTCTTGTTTGCTATTTTTGGAGTGAGTATTGATCTGGAAATTTTGATTTCATATAATTAAGGAAAATTCAACTATTTAAATTTTTTTTTAGATAATTAAGGAAAATTTAACTATTGACAATGTGGGTGTATCTTTGCTTTGATGGTGTAGTTGGGTAAGGAATTCCATTGTAGGAGAGAGATACCATAATGAAGTTGAATTGTGAGGTTGCTGTAAGTGTTGGAGACACAATTGGATGTGCTAAGTTCATTCTCTCTCTCTTGTTAGTTTAGCTTAAATTTAGCATTAAGTGTCTAATAAGTAAGTTTGTGTTTTTTTTTAATTAACGTGGGTTTCAGGCTAATTTGCGCGTACCTCGACTAATCTTACGGGTTCTAAAGTTAACGACCATGTAAGCCTCCAGTGGCTATCATATTAATAATTATAGGACTCAAACTTGAAATTAATGGAAAATAAATCTCTTGGTCTTAATCTCTTACCACTAGCTTCTCTACTAGATGATTTGATTGTGTTTTGAATTAGAGAGTGGTAATTAATGGGATAGAAAATTAGCCATTTTCCTTCTTAATTGCAATATCTAATGCCATACCAAGTAAATCATGGCAGCCCATGGATTAATTAGAACTTGAAGAAACAAAATTCTTACACATGCTTGGTGTTCAAAAGTCATTGTTTTAAAAACCAAACCGGGTTGATCCGGGAATGGAGGGTCCGAGTTTAAAACTTAGAAAAGAAAAAAAATCTTATCAATATAATTAATTATTAAAGAAAAATAATGAAAAATAAAAAAATTATATTTTTGAGATGGTTGGATTATGTTCTTGTTTTTTATAATGACCTTCATGAATGATAAAAATAATAATATAGATATACGAATGCACATGGACACCAAAACCATCAAATAAATCAATCATAATTTTGATTAAAAAAATAAAATAAATTATGAAATATCCATATATCTATCTTCATTCAATTCAATTAAAATCATGTAAATTATCATTCTATATCTTTGTTACAACTTATAAAAATAAACAAAACAAATCAAATATCCCAAAGCAACATCTTCATAGGATTGAGTATAATTTATGCTCAATATTAAACTATTTCATTTCTAATTTCATTTCCTAATCTAATTAAAAAAGAATTCGCAACTTTTTTTCTTTGTAGTCTGTTTTTACAATTAAAAATGATCATATAAAGTATAATATCTATGACTTTATATTGATGCAATAATTCTGAGTTGAAAAAAAAAATTAAACTTTTATATTTTTATATTTCAATCCTACGTTTAAAAATATTTATACCGGACTGCGACCACATTACTTGTAAGGAAGCAAGCTCATTTGCCCAATAAAATTCAAACACGTATGCTTTGATCCCACTCCATCTCATCCTCAACCTTTCTATCTTCTCTCAACATGGCACACTGACACTCACTAGTTTGTGTGTTACAATACAAACTCATCAAGAAATGGCAAGAATTCTTGACTCGTTCCCTCCTCCACTTCAACTCACCCATCCAACTCTTTCTCGCTCTACTTGGCCCAGGTGCTCAATGCCCATCTCACCAAATCCCACTTTCTGCAGCTCTATTTCTCATTACAACCAACTGGTATGCATGTGTTTTCTTTCCTTCTCATTCATACAGTTTCTTTCTTTTCTTTACGTTTCCTTTCCTTTTCTTGTTTTCTTTTTATGTTTATGTTTAGCTCTTCTTCTTGATATGAAATGTGAATGTGGTCTGCTTGTCATGGTTAAATTCCTGTTTGTAGCTAGGACTTCAAATGTCGAATGTTTAGCTCTTCTTCTTGATATGAAATATGAATTTATGGGATTATTCTAAAAATGGTTTGAGAGGCATGGTCTTTTTTCTATCATTACGTTTTGTAGAAATTAAGTCAGAAACATGGTTGCGAAGTATAGGCACAATGCTGATGGGCATTATAGGGCCATTGGATTTGGAAGAAATAGTGAAAGAGGATCCACTAGATTCAAATCAAATGGCCCAATGGTCATTGGCATCGTGTGCTGATGTTCGAAGCCTTCCGCATTGTAGCAACCCCCATCTTGTAGTCCTAGGAATCCCACCTAGCAAACACATGCTATCTGAAAGGATTTTTAACTCATGACAATGTACCTGTTAGTCTTCTTATTTAGTAACTTCGTGTTACCAAATGATTCATGCGGTTTCTAAGTTGCTGTACCCTCAATGTTTTGTTTTTTGGATCATAAGTATCCCTATTTTCTGAACTGATATGCAGCCTTTTGTCTTGTATCATGGAACCATTTCAAATTGCTTCTCACAACGTAATTTTTTATGTAAACATAATCAGACTAAAGCTTTTGCAGTTCCAAGGAGAAATGCAATGGCATTGATCTTGTCAAGTTACATGTTCTCAGAATTTGGTTTCGACAACCTTGCATTTGCTCAACAGTCCGTTGGCTTCAGGGAATACATTGATCAATTTGATGGGTATTCATTCAAGTACCCTCAGAACTGGATTCAAGTTCGAGGTGCTGGAGCTGATATATTCTTCAGAGACCCTTTTGTTCTTGATGAAAATCTCTCAGTGGAGTTGTCGTCTCCTTCATCATCCAGGTACAAGAGTGTTGAAGACTTGGGCCCTCCACAAGAAGCTGGAAAGAAGGTGCTTAAGCAGTATTTGACAGAGTTCATGTCTACTAGACTTGGCGTCAGGCGTGAATCAAATATTCTTTCGACATCCTCTCGAGTCGCTGATGACGGAAAGCTTTATTATCAAGTTGAGGTGAGTTGTTAGGTAGAAAGAAGTCATTTGCATACATCACAGAGCTTCTTAGCTGAGTGATTATAGTGGTCAAGATTATTTTCCTTTCGAGTTCATAGAAGTGTTTCTAACCAGGCCATCATGTTATCAGGTAAACATCAAGTCCTACGCAAATAACAACGAACTGGCTGTTATGCCTAGGGAAAGAGTAGTTCGATTGGAATGGGATCGCCGGTACCTGTCAGTTCTTGGAGTTGAAAACAATCAGCTGTACGAGTTAAGGTTACAGACACCAGAAAATGTATTTGTAGAAGAGGAAAATGATCTTCGCAAAGTCATGGATTCCTTTAGAGTGAATAAGATTGCTGTTTAATTAGTCGAGTTCATATAGATTTATCCAATATTCTGTAGGTTGGGATTCACTGTTTTCACTGTTGCCTTTGCTGCTTTCTTTATCTTCATTTTGAAGTAACAGTTTGAAAGTTCATCCAATATCCAATGCCAGTTTTGTTTTACATTAAGGTTTTCTTCATTGCACCAGGCCTCTGGTTTTTGGCAGTGTTATCAAGCTGACATGTTCTATCCTCTATCTTGAATGCATTACCCATCTAGGATATTAAAGATGCGTTCAGAAAATAATTTTTCTTTTTCTGATGAAAAATTGAAAAAAAAAAAACGAGTTCATTTATTGAAAACAAAGGAGTTCTCATCGAAAAAATAAAAAAAACTTCAATATTACAACTATTTTTCATAAAAAATCAAAACTATAATTTATAATAGTTTTCTTAATATGTTGCATTTGTGATAATCTAGTTATAGAATAATAACTTTATTTCATTCAAATTATAACTCAGAGAAAAAAAACTTTACATTAAACTTATAATTTATGACACTAACTAAATAAGAAAATATAACAAAATAATTTTAATCTTTTACTTTGCAAAAAAGTGTTTATATATAAAAATACTGTACTGTTCAAATTAGAAAATAATGAAAAACTTGCATTGAAAAACTATGTATAACCTTTAAAACATATTTTTTTTCAAACTCAATATAAGTTTGAGTTTTCCTTTTTGTGACTTCAATTCTCTATTATTCTGTTTCTATTCTGATGATGAGAAACTCCCCAAAATCAATGGTTAATTGCCCTGAGAGTTTATCCACAAGAGCACTGCGGGACTTTTTGTGACTGGAAAGCAACTTCTTGAAACAGTGAAAGTTGCGACAATGAGAGCCAACACATTCAGAGGTTAATGATTTGATCACAGTTCTAATTGATTTTGTTAAAAATGTTATGATACAACACAAAATCATGTCAAGCAGCAAACAAACGATCTTGTCAGGTTACCAAATGATCTTAACTGCATTGATCAACTGGCATCCATGCTATAATACAGAATGACAAAATCATGGCAAGTAGCATAACAAATTGGAAATTAATCTTGATACAATACAAAATCTATGACCTAACTTCATATAGTCCTGATCTTGTGAAAGCTCGAAACCCTTTATAAAGACGGCTTGGTACAACCCTGAGATCCAGTTTATCTAATTGCAGGCCAGAGAGGGCAACACCCTGGATTCTAAAACCCACTTGAAATGTGGGAAATACGTTAAGCCGCTTTAATCCTGTCTCAAGCATCAGTGTTCCAGATAATGCAGGGGCTCTATCTTTTGGTATTCGATCAATTGACCAAGTGCACATCTGCAAATACGGGTAAACAAACTAAACAATCAAACTCTGCCATGTACAGAAAAAAGAAAAAAAGAATCCAGCCTGAACGATTTTTGTCATGTGATGAAACAATTGTTCAAAAGAGAGGCACAGAACTAGCATTTTTGTCATCTTTCCAAACAGAGATACATGGAACATGCATCTTGTTTTTCCTTTTTTCTTTTGTGTGCGCTGAATAACGAAAGGTATCAATATAATTTTTCTCACCAAACATTAAAGATATACATTAAAGGTATCAAGACAAGTTCAGCACAGATACCTTGTTTGAGAAGATGGTCACTGCTCCATGATTTGCAGTCAGATCAGCTGACAAAACACACGAAGGCAGTTGAAATTGCACTGTTATTGAGTCAATCATCTTTCCAGGGTCATTTCGTATACCAACCATCACATTGACACGGCATGTCCCATCATCGGATGTAATCTGTGGCTTTACATATATTGGGGTACTTTTCAACTTTTTAACCCTGAATAAAGGATAAAAGTTATTGAAAATGAAAAAACTACAGCATACATGTGAACAAAGTGACTAACAAGAGGCATAAGACTATACATATTCTCTCTACATCTTCCCCAAGTAGTTATCTTGCATATATACTTCATAATAGGAATACCTCAGATAAGTAAACTAAATGATCAGAAACTGACATTGACAATAAAAGAACCAAAACATTTAGGATGTGCACTGCACAATATGGACCTGTAACTCATGAGCTTAAATAGTCCATCAGGAGGCACAAATGATAGGATATGATGGGATTCCCAAGGCCGGAACCGAACACATGGATGAAATCTGACATCATCCATAATAGATGGGTTTGTAAATGATAGAGTCAAGTCAGGAACACCTGTTATATGGGAGTTTACTTGAACTTCACCATAAACCTCACACTTTACCAAGACCCCATCCCTGAAAAATGCATTTGAAAAAGAAAATTGCTTAGCCATAAGTATGAAACCACACAGGATAAATATATGACATTCAATGATATCAACCAAAGAAGGAAATTTCATAGACCTTTAACTTGAAATGCATTTTCTAAGAGCATCTAAAGTAAAATAGTTCACGTGAAGGTGAAAAATCAAAATAGTAACATAATATGCACAACACCAAATAATGGCAAGTGACACTGCAGATCTGTATTGAATACAAAAACCTATCAAGGCAGCTAATCACACTACTGAGATGGTCCCATTCCCCATTTGTTATGTAATAGTGGCAAATAATTTGTACTGGAGATTCTTCAGAAAGTCAAATCATCTGTGAAAGTGTCTATAGGAAAATACAAAATTACCTATGTTGAATCATAATCATGTAGACCGAGAAATTCAAATAACCAATTGGAAGGGAGATGTACCTAATGCAAACAATTAAGTTCTAAGAAAATTTTAAGAATAGAGAAATACCTATTTATAATTGCATCCATTTCTTCAACAAGATCAACATACACCTCATTGTTAGCATATTTTATGTCTGTCGTTCTCCATGGAACACAAGATGCTGTAGCACCTGGAAGAGTGTCGCTCATATTTGAACTGTTACCAGTCACAACACTCAGCATTTTGCTCACAATATTTGGTGGAGCTATCATCTCCCTCAGTATATTAGGTTCTGTGGTCAGGGGGAAGCCATTGTCTATCATCTCATCCAAAAGCTGCAAATTTTAATTAAAATGTTGGTTTGTGTACACAAAATAGGGAAAAAGACTAGGGAAAGGAGGAAAATCTTGAACCAAAGGAGAACTTTTAGATTTTGAATTTATCCCTTTCAATCTCAACCAATGAAATAATAACAAAAGAAAAGCACCTTCTATTGTCAATATATTAAACAGATTTTTTGTTTCTGTAAAAATCATAAAACATACAAGCTGCAAATACAGTTTTTGTATTGTTTAATACAAGGTGAAACGTATCATCTTTTGGTTTTAATACCATAAAATATGGAAAGGTCACTTGAAAAACCAGTGTAATTATAAGTAATTAGAGATACAATGTATTGAAAGACTGACTTATTATTTTTAAACATATTATCAGGTTGATTTGAGACCTTTCTCTGAAGTCCCGAAACAACGTTTAGTTACTAGTAATTGGATCCTATACATGAGTCATGGCCACTTTTTAGACCAATAATTTCCACAATCCCAAAATACTGTATGTATGCTATTCTCATAATTCACAAAAAGAAACTAGCATAATGATCAAAAATGAAAATGATTCATAAAAGTACCTCATACACAATGACAAAGTTATCCTTTATTACATCTTCATTCAACCCTTCTAGATAATCTGAGAGAACATCAGCTACTCTGCAAAGGAACTGAAAATCTAGTAGGTAAAAGTCAAGGACTTGAACACCATCAACCCATACATAATCACATCCAATCACAAAGCACATAAGCTAACAAAATCTACCTCAATGCCCATCAAAGGTGGCATTTCAACTTGGGTGCAAGCTAAAAAAGTGATCCCCTCCCGGACAATTTGGAACAAGTAATGTGTTGGTGATGCAATAACCGGTTGTTGCTATCAAAACAACAGCAAAGCAAATGAAAGATACAACAAATGAGAATAGCATCAACGACAGAAACAAACTAAAATAAAATCAAAATATCAAATGAGAGGCAAAAAAATTCAAATCTTTAGAATAAATAAAGCAAAACCAGCTAGCATAAACCTGAATTATAGACAGAAAATGAGATTCAAATCCAATCCAGAATTGGAAATTCCAAAATGAAGCCAAACAGCTTTGCCTAAAGCCACTAAGGTACCAAACGAAACCCAAAAAGATCAAAACTTGAACAGGCAAAACCCAAAAACAGCTAATATAAACTCAATTACACAAAAATAAGAACAAAATCAAACCCCGAAGTTGAAACGCTTAGCTGAACAACATTGTCAAAAGCCAGACTCAGAAAAGATCAAAGCTTGAAACTACACAAGCCAAAAAAAGCTAATATAATCATGAAATATTAAAAAACAATTCAGATTAAAATCAAACCCAGATTCCAAAATTGCAAAAAAAGTCCAACAAACAATGTCGAAGCTTCAAAGTACCTTAAAGGAATCACCTTGAGAAACAATTTGATCCCAAAACCAAGCACAAATGGATCTATCTACTCTATGCCCAGTTAACTGTTTCTCTAGCATTACCTCTCTGTCAAAAAATATCACACAAAACACACAAAATTCAGTTGGTGATATTAATCAGATCAGATAAAGATGCAGTCTATACTGTTTTGGGATTTGAAAGATTTGTTCTGAAGAGATTTTGAGACTTACCCAGAATCTGAAAGTAGAAATATACACTGCAACATCTCTCTCTTTGCTTCGATATAATTTTCTCAATCCTTCGGAGGATGGAGGTGGAGAAGAGTAGTGGAGGTGGCAGGCAAAAAGTTTATTGAGGACGGTTTTCAGGGATGAGTTCGGTAAGAACAATAGGACAAACATCAAAGTGGGCTACTAGTTATAAGATAAATATCATTTTGGTCCTCCGATAACCTTTTTTTCTCACATAGGTCCTTTAAGTATTTAGAAATTCTGAATGGAGTTTTTTTTTCCTCTTACAATCCCCTTACAGTATAAAAACTCAATTCAAGAGTATTTCAGATTTAAAGAAAAATTTATTTTATCTGTTTATATTTTTTTAATCTAACACGTTTTTGCCTTTTTTTTCTCCTTACATTCTGCAATGCTATGGAGCAACTTATTATTGTGAGGCCAATTCTGCAACGGTGAAAGTTGAGTCCTGATTCAAGGATTAACAATTCCAGTCATCACTTGGCAAAGCTGAATTTCTTCTTGTGATATTTGGTTGCTTTTGTCATTGTAAGATCGAGAAAATGAGAGATTATTGCTTTTGAATCCAATTCTCAGAAGAGTTCCATGTCGAGGGAGTATGATAATCAGCTATGTAAATGTTATGGACTTCGTTATGATTGATCTGACTATAAATCTGTGAATGTGAGGTACAAGGGACATAATCATTTTCAACTCTTTTTTCCCTTCCAAACTAATTCATGGAGGAACAATTATATGCCTGATTGGATCGGTACTGTTTACTGGCATGGAGTCTAATCAGGGAATGGAGCTCTGCGTTGGGTTTTCTATGGCAAAATTAAGGAGTCCTTAACTTTCTAAGGATGCTAGCATATCAAGAAAGGGAACTTTCTGAATTATATATACATGGTTCTTCATTTTTTTAGGTAGCGTCTAATTACTATTTTAAAATAGATGAGATAGAGATAATAAAATTGTTTTGAAAGGATAGGAATCATTTCAAAATTGTTCAATAAACAAATTTATTTTATATCTTTTATCTTCTCCCTTCAACAAAACATGTTTTTGTCTTTTCTATCTTGTAACACTATCCAAACACAATCTTAGTTTTGCTTCCATGAGGGGAAATTGCCATTCTGCATATGCTTTTACCAGTTCTGAAGCATTTCTGGGAAATGAAGCAATATGGAGTGGCAGAATCTTGGGCTCAAGTGTGCAAACTACATGGCGCCAACCTATATGGACCATTATCACAGCTGCAGTTCAGCTGCCTTATGAAGCCACTGGAGTTTAGAGAGAATGATGAGGTTACAATGGCAACCAGCAAGAAACTTTTCAGCTACAGTGCCGAAGAATTCAATTTTGTCGGATGAAGCCTGTAACCAGACCTCGGATGAAGCCTGTAACCACACCTCGGTCGGATGAAGCCCATAACTAGACCTCTTCTTTCGGTATCGTTTTTCATGTGGCTATGGTAGAACTGCAAGTATCTACGCAGCTGTTGGCCTCATTCCCTGTAAAATCTACAAGGAATAGTTGTCTGAAGAATATCTTCCATACATTCATGATTTAGATTTATGCTGACAAGGTTTACTTCATTATGCAACAAAAAACTGTTAAGACTTAAGACTGTTTATTAGGCTTGCAACTGGCATAATTTATCTTCTTCTTCTGTCCTGATGCACAAAGTGCAGGCAAACAAAGTCTACTCCGATGTTGTTTACAGTATTTCATATAAGATTGGATCGTCAGATTGTCGGTCTAACAAAGAAGTTAACTCGAATTTTTCTCTACTGTTTTTGCAATTCAAGGTATATATTGTTAGAGAGTAATGTAGAATTATTCTTGGAATCGCCTACGTTGTTGAGTTAATATGATTATGTGGAAACTCAAAAAGAGAAGAGAGAGAGATAAGTTCTGAAAGGTGCTTGTTATTTTATTTTTTACTTTTTTATGCCTGATTCATACACCTTTGGCTATTTATTTAGATTTTTTATCCTAGCCTAATAATGACTCAAATTGCTCAAAAATAGCTAATAAGGTTAATCCTAATCTAATCTAAGATAGTTAATACAAACCAGAACTTAGAAATCAACTCAGAAAACTAAGCCTGGCTGACCGAGTTGCTGATGTCAGAGGTGTTTCTGCTACATAGAATGCCTCCTATTTCTAGATTTCTCTTCTACGCTTCCTTGCAGAATTGTTCCGCATTCTTCCAGTCCAATTGCTAGATTTCTGCTTCAGTGACTTTGTTGGAAGTTCTTTGTTGCTGCCTTTGCTTCTTCCAGCCTGGTTCTCGTCATGTTTATTTGATATGATATTACAATTTTAATAGCCAATTAAGTGGTAAAGAGTTTGAAGTTCCAAACTCATCTTATCAACTTAATTAATAAAAATTAAATATAAATAGTTGTGGATTTATGTAAATTTTAAACTAAAATTTTTTTTATTTAAAAATATTTTAGAATGAAACAAATAATAGAATATTCCAAGAAAACAAATTAAGAATAGAGTCAAATGTTTCAAATATGTAATGATTTAATCCTATAACTAAAAACATGCAATAATATTTTAATGTTTGAATTCCAAGGATTTGATGCAAGTGTGTGCTTGGCTTTATTGTAACTTATGTGGTTATGGTTAAAAAAAATAAGTTAAAGAAAAATTATAAATTGTAGATTTCAAGAGAATTTTCAATGAAAATATATAAAATTATAACGTAAACACTTTTAAAATTATGGTCAAGAAAAAATATAGTTTTAACCATACCACGCTAAATTGACATGTTGTGTAATTGTAAATCCCACATTGAAAATTGATGTAAATAAAAAGAAAAACCATACCTTAGAAAAGAAAATAAAAAAAAGGGCTAGCTTAGGTTTAATTCCAAGTTAACAAGTAGATAGGAAGTAGAAATCTACATTACTTAGGAAAAGTAACTGAAAGAATCCTAGTGCAAATAGAAGATGAAAGATTTGCATATTCTAAAGTTAAGGTGTCTAACATAGTGTATAAACTAGAAAACCTAATTTCCTGCCAGGGATATAGCTTTCTCAAAGGAGGAAAGGGGCATGCTGAAGGGATACTTCAGGGAACTTTGCAATGGAGAGAAGGAACAAATGGGGGAAAATGGTGCAAGATATTCCTGATGATGTGATACTGGATATTTTCTCTAGATTACCAGACAAGTCTTTGTACAGGTTTCGTTGTGTTTGCAAGTTATGGTCTGATTTGATATGCTCCCATATAAATAACAAGAACCAAAAGCTTTTTCTCTTGTTTAAGGAACATTGCTCCATTTTAGACTGCTATGAAGCAACTTCTGATTCGGATGCCAACGCCGCAATTGTCACAGTTGAATGTCAGTTCAATGAGTCTCTAATGCCATCACTATTAGCCAGTGCTGAGAAACTTACTTCCTGTGATAGTTTGTTGCTTTTATCTGAGTCATAATGAAAGTGGAAAACTACTTCTCTTCAATCCATTCTCTGGATATTACAAGGTGTTTCCATGTTGTAGTAGTACTAGCATGACTTACAGCCAACACTTTGGAATCTGCTATGATTATTCTGATAATGACTATAAACTATAAAGTTGTGTGTTTGGGGGAGTAGGGGTTTTAAGCCATTCTTCACAGTTTTTTCCTTCAAAAATAATTCTTGGAAATGCACTGAATGGAGCTCCGTACATTGGGTTTTCTATCGCTCCAATCGTCCTAATTTTCTTAGCGTACATGCTGTATTACGGTTTGATTTGATCAGGGATGGATTTAAGGAAGTGCCAAATGTTAGGATATTGCTATTTGGTGGCAATACCCCACTACTAAGCAAGTGGTTGCTCCATTAATGCCACAAATGGTGGCATGTTTTAAGGCTTCCTTGTCCCACCAATGTTGACCATATTTGCCTATAAAAGAGGCATATTTGTGAGAGCAAAATGAGAGGGTTGAGAGAGTGAGAAAACGTGAGTGTGTGCAAGAGAGTGGAGAGAAAGAGAGAGCTGCAATGTTTTAAGGCTTCCATCTTCATGTATGTTGTAATCCTTTCTCTATATATCTCTAATAATATGGACTCTCCCGTGGATGTAGGCGGTTTTGCCGAACCACGTAAAATATTGTGTCAGTGTGCTTAAGCCTCCAATAGAAAAATATCAGTACACCCCCGGTCCGCGCATGGGGGAGCCGGAATCCCCAACACCAAAACCTCCTGAAGATCTTGTTGGTCATCCTTTTAGTTTGGCTTCCTTGAGAGGGAATCTTTGTGCTTATTGTTATTGCTTGAGTTCATTTGTACGGTGGCAGAAATGAAGCAATATGGAGTGAAAGAATCCTGGACGCAATTATGTAGCATCCGTATGAATGGATACTGCAGGAACCCATTGGCATTTACAAAGGAAGGTGAAATTATAATAGCAGTCGACAATGAGGAATTATACATCAACGATTTGGAAGATGATTCATTTAAGAGTCTTCTGAGATTTGAAGAACAGCTGAAAGATTTGAGATTAATCGCAACATATGCAAATAGTTCAACCAGTCTTGGTTGTGACTTCCAGCGCAATAGAGGCAACATCCCTCCATTAAGCATTGTGAAGACCATTAGGAGCCACAAGTTAGACTAGGTCATTCATATAGCTTGACTTGTTGCTTTGTTTTTTTCAGTCTTTCTTTTTAATTTTTGTGTAGAAAAGGCGTAACTGTTCCTAGGAAATCACTATAAGAATTCTTTTTTGATAATGGGATGAAATTTCATCAAGAGCTAAATTGCAGATGATCAGTTCAGACCCCTCACCTTGCTTGAACTGTGAATTTCTGCATCTGTGTTTATAAACTCCTACACAAGGTGGCCTTTTCTTTTTCTGATTTACCTTCATTGATGCATAGCTGCATCTATCAACAATACCCTTCCACCTTATGATTTCATAGGCAACCATCTATGCTCCCAAACCCTAGTCTTCATATCATTGCCAATCAACCATCACGAACCAGATTCCATGCATGGATTGCACAGTAGAGGCAGCATCCCTTCCATTAAGCATTTTGAAGATGGAAAGGAAGAGTAAACTAGACTAAGCAATATGTTTCGATACTTCAGAGAGTTTAGATCTGTTTGACCTTGTTCTAGAGACTTCATATATTTTGTTAAGACTGCCTTGCCTGCTCTAATGTTTTGCCTCTCATTTCTTTTGTCCTGTTCTCCAGCTCTTATACGATTACCGTGATACTTTTGCAGGTTGAGTAATTAAGCTGCTTCAAGCAGATGAAAGAGATTGCAGATGGAATATTTGTCCCTAAAGCATTCAACACACACACACACACACACACACATGGATGGATGCATGTATCAAACAAATATATAGCAGTAATTAAGCATGAAGGAACGATTCTTTTAAAAGAGTTTGAGTACAAATGATAGGTTATCAAACAAATACATAAATCTATACATATATGCAAATAAAAACATTCAATGGTCATTGTCCTTACTCCTTGCTACAATTTTCCTCAAGAAGAGGGCATCCCCAAATACACAATTCCTTTAATTTGGAGTTGAACTTACTAAATGCTTCACATTCTTGCAATTCACAATCTGAAGATATTGAAGAGATGAAAGATTGGCCAACCAATCTGACAAAGCTTCCTCAAATTCCTTTCCTCTGAAGTTCTCTACAAATAATTTTTCAAGGGCAGCGAGGTGTTGAAGTTGACGTGGTACACTCAATTTATCCCATCCATATATCCTTGGGATTTCAAATGACCTACTCAAGTGTTGTATTGAATTTATAACCCCTGCATGAAAAGCCTCCAGCTCCTTTGAAAAACCTCTGATGCTTAATACCTTCAGTTGAGTGATGTAGCAGCCGAAGCAATCCTTTGGGAATTGAGTCAAACTCTGACACTGAGTGATTGTTAACTGAACAAGAGAACGCAATTGTCGTAAGCCATATGGAACAATGATTAGCTTATCACATGATTCAATGGTTAATCTTCGAAGCAAATACAGTTCTTCTAAAAAATCATCATTAATATGGTTAAGTTCTCTGCAATTCTCTATCCACAATTCCTTTAGAGATGTACAATATTATAGTCCGCTTGGAAGAGCTCCCAATTTACAACCTCAAATTTTCAATGGACATCTCAAATCTCAAAAATCACCAGGAATTGAGATCAAATCAGGGCAGTGCCATAGAGCTGTGCTGTGTTGTAGGCCTGGAATAGATGCCACCTCTTTACAATTCCATATCCTTAAAAATTGAAGAGATGTTAAGCCATGAAATTCACTAGATAAATATTTCAATTTATCACAATATTTAATTTCAAAATTCTACAAGAGATGAAAATGAAATACCGAAATACTTTTCAACTTGTAAAACTAGTCAATGGTCAAATTTTCAAGACAAGGAAATACTACAGCAACTTGAACAGTTTCTTCACCTGGTACCATCCACTGTTCAAGACCATATTGAACAGAGTAAATTCTTTTAGTGTTGGAAACTGTACTGCTACAATGCCATTACTACTATAGAACTCAATGCCTAAATTTCACACGAGGCATTCTTCTTATATCTAGGGATTTAAGGCAAGGAAAACGTCCTAGTGTCAGGAGCTGTCTTCATTTGCTGCAATCTTTCAATCTCAACTCCATCAGATTATTGAGTGGCAATATAGACATCCATGAAGGGAAATTTCCACCACCATAACCCTCAACTGTTCAGCTTCTTATGCCTAAATGAGGCTGCAAGCCTGTCAGCACATTCTTCTTGTTATTTTCATCACTCTATTCAAATACCAATTTGTTTATTCGTTTTCACGCAATTTTGCCCTTTCAGCATCTTCTGTCTCTCACATACTCAAGTTCGTTTATCTTCAATTCTCCTCTTACTTCATTCAAACATCCCATCACTTTCATTTTATGATATCTGTATATTAAAAAATAATATAAATTTTATTTTAAAATTTTATTTAATAATTTAAATTATTAAATTAAAATAATTTTTTAACATCAAAACTTTAATAATCAAACAGATACAAGTTTAAATTTTACCGTCCTTATTTATATGATAAAAATTAAACACAAAGTAATATAAATTCGTGTAAATTTTAAGCCCAAAAATCTTTTTATTTAAAAGGATATATTAAAAAATAATATAAATTATATTTTAAAACTTCACCTAACAGCTTAAGCTATTAGGCTAAGATGGTTTTTTAATATGATATCAGAGTTTTGATAACTAAGTAGTTACAAATTTAAATCTCACCATCCTTGTTTATTTAATAAAAATTAAACAAAAAATAATATAAATCTATACAAGTTTAAAACCCAAAATACTTTCATTTAAAAAAATATATTAAAAAATAATATAAATTATAAATTATATATCAAAACCTCACCTAACAGCTTAACTATTATATACAATTTAAGCTATGAAGATACAATAGTTATTTAACATGCCCAAAACAAAAATTGACAACGTTTGAAGAAGCTTTTGTAGCGAGTAACAATAACTGAACCTTAATGTTTCCAAACAGCAGAGCTTTGTGATGGATTCGGGTAACTCTTTGATTTCCGTACTTGAGACATCAAGATATCTTAAATGTTTCATCTTGCAAATTGAATCTGGTAACTCAATAGATTGTCGCGATTTCAGAGCTCTCAAGCTTTTGAATTTCCAATACCGATTTAATACATCAATAACAGTATGCAATTCTCTAGCTTCAACCTCTGAAAATGCTAATTCAACATCTGTACAAGAAATGAGATTTAGATGACGAATATGAGATGCACCATCAACAACCAAATCAACCTCCAAAGTTAACGTTTTTGATTTTGAGACCGGTAATGTAAGATCATGCATCTTGCAACTTGTTACGATCTTATACTCATTCCTTTGAACATCTTGGAAAAAGGAATTTGCAAGCAAGTAATTGAAATACTTGTTGCCCATGTCTTCCATCCTCCCATTTGATGGCCAAAAAAACCTTCACCCGTCTAAAGTTGAATCAACTCTTCCTTTTCAATGTCAAAATCTTTAGGAAAAATGTAACAGCACGCAAAATATTTTTTCAATGTTGGCGATGACAAGTAATCAAAACTTAACTTCAGTACACACAAAGCTTTATTTCCATCCAGGGAATCCCAAATTCTACTGCTTAGAATTGACTGCCACTCCTGTGTCTCCTTTCTGCGCAGAGTTCCTCCCAGAAAATTAGCAAGCAATGAAATCCCTCTACATCTCTTTGCAATCTCTTTTCCAATAGACTCCAAGTCTCAATCTATTGATGTTCCTCCACCCCCACTCTCATTTCGGTTGATAATGGACCAACATTGATCATCTGATAGTCTCCTCGGCTCGTGCTGACTCCCAAGAGAAGTCTCCATCATGCTTGCTACATCCTCACTGCGGGTTGTAACAAAAAGAACAACATTCCCATTCTTGCCATAAATTTTGAACAATCCCTCCTTCAAACCATCCCACTTTTGAGCATCTTCATTCCACACATCATCTAGTACTAGAAGAAGTGTTTTATTTTGCAGCTGTTTCTTAAGGTTTTCAACTGCATCAAGATTGTTCAACCCACCAGTAGTTTTATCAATCTTTTGCAACATTTCTCCTAAAACCCTAACTTTAATAAAATCATTAGAAACACAAACCCATATTGTTACATAAAAAACGTTTGTCTCCTTAACCTCTTCACAATCCATTTCTGCTATATTAATCTTTCCAAGACCTACCATACCCACAGTGGAAACAACAGACAGAACTTGTTGATCAATCGAGCCAATCAACAATTTCATGACTTTAGTGACATCATCCTCCCTTCCTATCACAACTACTGGGCTGTCAAGGGAGGAGTCTGTCTCTCTGTCCCAGCTGATTTCAGGAGCTCTATCTACATGTTGTAGAGATGTATTTCCAAGCCCATATCCAGTTGCAAGTTTCTGAATTTCATCCAGGGCTCCATTGATCTTCTTAACTTTTTGACCCATATTCAAACGGAAAGCAACAGAGTTGTGGAGTGAAACAAATTCACGTACCCCTCCCTTCTGCTGGTCTTTGCGAAGAACATCACAAGCAAACTCATCTAGAACATCTTCAACATCATAAGCTACATCTTGTAGCATCTCCAGCCAAAGATTCACAGACTCGTCTGTTACTGGCCTTCTGGCTACACCTTGGAGCACAGCTTTGATCATGGTTGAGGACTGGTTGAGCTTTTGCAGATGTCCCTCCAATCCCCAAGCAAATCTGATCCCTTCAGCAGCTATGGAACTCACCCTTGTCAAAGTCTCCTCCATGGCAAACGTAAAAAGAAACTCTGCAGCCATTTTTTCTTGTTTTCTTTGGGAAATCAAAGAAGAAATATTGGCCACCAGAAAGAGAAATATGCTCTGAAATGTTAAAGATAAAATGAAGTGTGCTTTGGAATATCTGCGCGTAGTTGAATGAGTGTCCCTATAATAATTAATTGATTGATGGCAGCGGCAGCATCTTGCCATCTTCCACGAAACCACAACAGACAATTTGTCAAGTTTGTCGGCATCGTATTTAGGGCACCTTTTTGTAGCTTTTTATTTATTTACATTTTTCACAAATTTCTTACTAGAAAGCTACGGACCGGATTATTGATATTCACTATGCTACCAAGGTTTACTAACTTAATCTTATTAAAAAATCAAGAAAATATATTTTAAAAAATATTAAGATAATAATATATTAAATTTACTTAGATTGATATGCTAAGGGGGTGTTTGATTTAAAAGTATAGTTGTTTTTTTTTTTAGAATTTATCTAAAAAGCATGTATTTTTTTGTTTTTTGAGATGTGATTTGTACTTTGAAAAAATTGTATCTTTGAAAAAAAACATCATACCTCGGAGCCAAATACATACTAAATCTACAACCAAGATCATAATACTATAATAACTCCACATAAAAATATAAAATAAATTATAAAATATAATTTTTAAATAGTCTAATATTGAATGATGAAATTGAAAAAAAATCAATTAAAAAAAGAACTCGAATTAACTCCAGTTAACTTGTTAATCCAGTTAATTAAATCATGAGATCAACATAACTATATAGAAAATAAATCTAAACAAATTATGTAACTCAATTCTTAATAAATCAAAAATAGAATAATGAATTTTCAAAACAATTCAATTAAGAAAAGACAAAAAAATAATTAAAGACAACCTGAGTTAACATGTAAAACTTATAACATGATAACCTCTTAAAAAACAAATTAAATAACAACCTAAATCAACTCATAAAAAATAACTTGAAATAAATTACAAAGCTATAAATTCCTAAACTAAATGTCAAATAATAAAAATGAAGTTGAAATATATATAAGAAAATTATTGAAGGATAGTAATTTATAAGACAGTGTAAAGTAAAGTCATCACCTTATTGTTTTGCTAGGGTATTTAGGAATGTAATCAGAATTTTTAAATTATTTTGATATATTAATATTAAAAATAACTTTTTAAAAATAAAAAATATTATTTTAATATATTTTTAAATAAAAAAACATTTCAAACCATAATCCCTATTATATTCCCAAATCCACAATCATATTCTCGAGGCCAAACATCGACCCACGCTACGCCATAAAATTATATGACAACCATTCTAAAGACCCCACTTGCATATTTGGGCTCTCTATTTTCTAGCTCGAATGACAATGAGAAATCCAATAAGCATACTGTTGGGCAAAGTCTTCAAATCTAGCTAGCAAGCTCCCTTGATCGATGAGAAAACGAGGGGAGTTTATCTGAAAAGTTCATATCAGAACCCCAGACGAACACAATTATTGAACTATTGATTTCTGTAGATATCGAGCTGCGGATATTGAAGGCTGTTAAGACTGCTTTACTGAAGAGAGCTAAAAACATGGCAATAATTACACTCAACAGCAAAATTATTTCTGTAACACTATCGTTTTTCTTAATTCATTGCACAAATGATTAGGTGTCTGAGAGGTCAACAAAACATCTAAACTGTATCCTACTGGAAGTTCAAAAAATCAACCGATGCAACACCACCATGTCTGTATGCTTCCCCCACCAATTTTCAACATCTCTTGCACAAGTGCACGACTTCGGTTATATGGCCCACCTTCTGTAATGAATGAATCACACAACACTGAATGCTGACTGTATGGTAGATGACACTCGAGATGCAATGGTCTGCGATGCGAACTGCTGGAACTGCTTCTTAGCATCTAAAAGAAGGAAGAATAATTTCACATCCTTTTCTCATATTTATCAAAATAATAAATAGAATGACCTAAGGAGGATTAGGCAATAGACCCAAGTGATCAATGCTATGTAAACAGTTAAGTTGTGAGGAATACTTTTAGGCTTTTAGCAGCAAATGAAATAGAGTTTGCGATAAAAATTCTACAGTATCAGCACATGCACAGAGTAAATTTATCCAGACTTACAGCAATTAGTAAGGTTAATCAATGTTGTGCAGACAGTTAAGTTGCGAGAAATACTTATAGCAGCAAATGCAATAGAGTTTGCATAATAATTCTATAGTATAAGTTCAAGTACAAAGTAAAATTATCCAGACTTGCAGCAATTAGTAAGGTTACTACTAAAAATGCAATGAATCTGCAATCATTCCACTTGTTTTGTTTTCTCATCCCTCACACACTTGCCTAGAATATTAAAGGAGGTTATATTATCTGAATAGCAAAAGAATTAAAAACTTTTTCAACTCAAACTCTTAACTTAATTGATTTTGAATCGTCCATGCCAGAACAGTTTACAAGGCCAATGGCATCACCATGTCTTTATTGGGAAACTGATAGGCTTATCTAGTACTGTGTTTTGCAGCGGAGCTGTTACTTGGTGGGAACCCACTAGAGCGTTGCTGTCTATCATGGCATTTTATATAGAATACGCTACTGATTAATCAAACCATAGCGTGATGTATCACAGGCTCAACATAGTCCTTTAAGGCTGAATCTGATTTATTTGACACAAACTGAAACCTAAGTTTTCATTATCCATGTCTACTTCCTACCACTGGAAATATATGGATAAGAAGAATCCCCAATCTAATGGACAGTCTCCAGGACAACATTTAAGCAAATGACAATCTCAGAAAACCAATAAAATGTTGTTTGCTCACCTTTGCGACATTTGGTGAAGCCAACAATGTTCGCAATGCTGAGGGTCAAACATACTCCAACAATGAGGCAGTAATCTGCTTGGAACCTTATGAGAGAGAAAATTCCAAGCACAATCCAGGCGACCGCCTACAAAGTTAAAGGCAAATAATAAATAACATTCAAATGTAGAAAAGAGAGGAAAACAGAAGAAAAGCTTATATCTGAATTTGAACATCAGAAGGAGTGCAAACAACAACCAAAAAAGACCATTCCACATCAATTTACAGACATTCTTCAATCAGGATCTTAAAAAATAGAAATGAGCAGTTCACTTAACATTAGCTGCAAACTATATTGCATTTCTTTAGTTCCTGACATACTTGTATACACCCAAGACCCAACTTTTTTACAAATATGATATGCTGAGGATATGATTTAGTCAGTAACAAAAGAAAATCAAATCCTATGTACTTACTGTTATGTAAAGAGTCCACCAGAACAGCCATGAGTCTTTCTTGTTCATTCGGGCTAATGACTAATGCCAAAACAAATATAAAAATGGATGAGATTCAATTTCAATATCAAACATCCTTGTGAAATTGAGAAGGGCCAGTGCACAATGAGTACATATACAATCAAGCAAGAGTTTTGAAACTGACCTCTTGGTCAAGGGATTCAAATTTCCACACACTCTCACCCAGATCATTTATCTCATTCCACCACCTAAGGCCAACTAAAATCCGACCACTCACATTCTTGACCACCCAAAAATCAAGAGCAGCAAGAAGCACAGTCACCACAAAAATAATGACAAAGCTATTAAAAAAAAGAGCAGAGAGTATGTAAAATGCCAAAGCTCCTGCCTGCAGAAAAAAGAAACATAAGAATATTATCTTGTTCTATTTAAGTTAAATCAAAAGAACTAAACTTGTAAACACAAATTGGATATGTCACATACCTTGAAGAGAACATGAAAGAAACATGTCTTTGGATTGGCGTAATTTTCACCAGGGGGCTGTCAAGAAGGGTTAAACATAAATTATTCGTGCAGAAAAAAAAAATTCAATCAAATGCCATTCAGGATTTCCACTGCTTATATTTAACACTATTCCTATCTAATAGAACTTAAACAACAAAGGGATAACATGCTTAAAGAAGTGCTATACTCTCTCATTCCAAACTTCATAAATTCACTCCTTATCATTAGACACCAAAAGGAATCTCAGGATTCAAAAATTAGATAGAAAATATATTCTATAAACTTTGAACTGTCTGCATAAATTGAATCTCTTAATCATTGTCTCTACTGCATACTATATATCCTTCATGAACACAAGGAAAACAAAAGCAACATCGCCACTGAGTTTCTACTGAAATGATTCAGTAGATTGAAAACATACTAAATATCTCATCTGGGTTTCCATTAAAATGATTTAATGCATTAAAAACAAACTCAAAATCCCAATCGAACATCTATTAAAATGACTAAAAGCAATGAAAACAAATACCGCAACCATGGTAAACAAGCTCAACATGACCCAGTACATTGAAAACAAGCACAACATCTCGTTTGGATTTCCAACAAAATCACTTAATGTAACAAAAGGAAAGCTCAAAATCCCAACTCAGCTTCTATTAAAATGAAAAAAAGCAACCAGTATCGCAACCATGCGACTAAAACGATTCAACACGTGAAAAAGAAGAAGAAGCAACATCTCATTCAGGTTTCAATCAAAACAATTCAATGCAACAAAAACAAGCTAAAAATCCCAAATGGGTTTCCATAAAACCGAATAAACCATGAAAAAACAAACCCAATATCCCAATTTGTTTTTCATTAAATGCAACAAAAATTGCACCTTGACATTGCCTTTTTCTTCCTCGAAACCGACCCACATGAGACTAACATTGCCTCCCCATAAAAAATCTTGGCTTGACAACTCAAAACCAATCACATAGGTACTTAATAGTCCAATTAATTATAAAGATTATCATATTTCTAAAAAACCAATCCAAGCTCAAAATCTCCAACCAAAAAGCAGATCTAATAAGCAGTCCAAATTCATGGATAAATTACAAAATTAATCGAGCCCCATAATTATATTCAACAGAAAGCAATTTTTTTTTTTTTTGAGAAATTGAAGAGAAAGACGGCGACTTGACTCACCTGGCTAGGATCCATTTTAGAGCTTCTCTTCTTCTTTTCTTTTGCTTTCTATTGGTTTTGTTGATTTAAGGAGAAATTTTCTTTTAGGGACCTTTTTGTTAATGTATTCGTATAGAGTTAATTCCTCATATTTATGAATTGGTCCTTTTAGTCTTACAAAGTTACTCTATCCACCCCAAAATCTTTTTTTTCTTCTTCTTCATTTTATTTTAACAGTCAAAATATTTTATGAAAGTTTTTTCATACCATTAGTTTTGGAAAAATCTCAAATGGACATCCAATTTTTTTTTTCTCAAAAAAACATCATTTAAGAATTCATCTGAGTTAACCCGATGACAATAACCTAAGCTTTAAGCCGAGCCAGATCTCGATCTAGTCTGACTAATATGCCGACTATGAAGTTACAGAGAAAGAGTAACTTATTTATTTAGTCCTTGGATTGTAAAGCTAATTACAACTTAATCCTTCATGTTTTAAAAACCTATAATATAATTCTTAGTTCTTGTTGACTCTCGTCTTATTAAAACATCTTTGGTTCCATTTCTATCTAAGAACTTTGAATTTTACATTGTTACAATTTGAATTTAAAAAAAAAACTACAAAAATTTTAATAATTTTAATTCCCAACAAGAGTCAATTTAGGGACTAACTTATACGTTTTCAAACAAAAAAAGACTGTTGTAAATAGGTTCAGAATCTAGGGTCTAAAGAACAGTAATAGTTCACTCAAAGAGGAAACAGGAGGTGGTAATGTTGTGCATGAATGAGAGGCTATGGAATATGGATATAAGTATAAGCAAAAGTGAGGTGGATGATGGGGTCATTGTCTTATCCTAAATTGTTAGAAACCAAGAAAAAAAATGAGAAAAATAAAACAAAGATGAAGCAGAGCCAGAAACTTTCAAATTTCTGTTTGAAAATACTTGAAAAGGCAAAGAGAGGATAGTGGTTGAGACTAGAGAGGTAAGCACAACATGGCTAGGTTGGTGGCTATGCAGCAACAAACTCAGCCTTCTTTATCTCTTCTACTTTCCTCTCTTTCTGACTTCAATGGCACTAGACTCCACTCTCAAGTCCAGGTCTGTCTTCCAGTCTTTCTGCATGGCAGTCCGTCTCTTTATTTGCTTATAGTTAGTCCATGTGTCAATAGTTGTGTACTTTCTTGCAGTGTAAGAGAAGGGCATGGCAGACAAAGCGAGCATTACAAGTTTCAGCATCAAGTTCCAAGAACATTCTTATAATGGGAGGCACTAGATTTATTGGTGTGTTTTTGTCTAGACTTCTTGTCAAAGAGGGTCATCAGGTAGACTTACTATTACCATTTTCTCTTATTTTGTCACTTCTTTGAATGGAATAACTGCAGAGGTGCTTTAAAATCTTGGCAGGTGACCTTGTTTACTAGAGGTAAAGCACCAATTACACAACAATTGCCAGGTGAATCAGACCAGGATTATGCTGATTTTTCTTCCAAGGTATATATATGAGCCAAATGGGTATGAGATTCTTGCTTCTTATTAGATTTCTATAAAGAAATGAAGTACTAGTGTTGGACTCAGTAGGCTAAAATTTTTATTGTTGATCATGATTTTCTAGGTCTTGCATTTGAAAGGAGACAGGAAAGATTTTGAATTTGTGAAAACTAGTCTTGCTGCAAAAGGCTTTGATGTTATCTATGATATAAATGGTATGCAAATGTCTTATGACTGCATCCCTTTCTGGCACAATATTTTGCTCTATTCATCTGATGCTGATCTTCCCTTTTCGATATATTTTTAGGCCGTGAAGCAGTTGAAGTTGAACCTATACTGGATGCTCTGCCAAAGCTAGAACAGTAAGCACTCAACAGTGTATTGATGTTTTGGTTTATAATTCTAATATCCATGTGTATGATCATTTCATTGTTAGCTTTGCCTTTAGCTGTTTCTGTGGCACTTTTTTCGAATTTCGTTGTGCGTTTGATTCTTGTTATTGTTGATTAAATTCCTCAAATCTTGATAGCTTCCATGCTTCTCAATCAAAACCACATTTTTTTTTTTCATCAATGCAATTAGTTGATTCAGCTTATCTCTAATGCAACACAGAGGAAATGCAGTTTTTCAGAGAAGAGTCCTTAAAATTGGTCTGACATAATGGGTCAATCCGTGACCTATCGACCTAAAACATGATATAAGTCAGGTTTTATATTAAACCAGATAGGAGTTGAATTGTCAAACCCATTCGATACGGCTTAAAACCTGGATTAGACTTAGATTGATTTTAAATAAAAAAACGATGTCGTTTGGAATTTTATTTTTTTAAAACAAAAAACTTCAAATAATGCTATTTTGAATTCATCTACGTCAACCCGTGATCAATGCCTTGAACCGGGTCGTGGGCCAAGCTAGGTTTAATAATATTGTTTTATGTTGCGATGCTGCACGCATTACGGTTCTTCTGCAGAAATCCAACAGAGAAACTGTTGTCGAGAAACATGCTTAAACCATGGCTTTTCCCTTTTCTATTTAAACATCATGCGTGCGAGATTTGATCAATTATGGTTAGTTTACAAGAAATCAGGAAACTCCGCAGTCTATCTAGCCTTTCAATAATTGCTGCTGTCTTTGATAATCTGAAGTTCTGTTGATTCTCAGGTTCATATACTGCTCTTCAGCTGGGGTTTACCTCAAATCTGATCTTTTACCACACAGCGAGGTATGCCTTGTAGCATTTTCTTTTTCTCAATCTTCTGGTAACTATCTCTTCTAACCATATAATGTCTGGTTACAGAAAGATGCAGTTGATCCAAAGAGCAGGCACAAGGGAAAGCTTGAGACAGAGAGCTTATTAGAATCAAAGGGTGTTAACTGGACTTCTATAAGACCTGTCTACATCTATGGGCCCTTAAACTACAACCCTGTTGAAGAGTGGTTCTTTCACCGGTTGAAAGCAGGCCGCCCGATTCCAATTCCCAACTCAGGAATTCAAATAACCCAACTTGGTCATGTAAAGGTGAGCAAATCTTTGATTCCATCATGAGTCTCAGTATTTCTGAAAGCAACTTTGGCATGAGTAACATGAAAGCAAGTTTCTGGCATGATGAGTTTGAAATTCCCAGGATTTGGCAAAGGCTTTCGTTGAGGTTCTTGGTAATGACAAAGCCAGCCAGCAAGTATTTAACATATCAGGAGAGAAGTATGTCACTTTTGATGGATTAGCAAGGGCTTGTGCAAAGGTGATTCTGGATTATGTATTGCTGGATATATGCTAGACAGTTGAAGTTTTATAGCTCTTTCGGTAACTTTTTCTCTGAATTAACATATCCGACTGTATCTTCCGATCTTTTTCTCTCTCAGGCTGCTGGGTTCCCAGAACCTGTTATCGTCCACTATAACCCCAAAGAGTTCGACTTCGGGAAAAAAAAGGCTTTTCCATTCCGAGACCAGGTAATTTCTGATAGAATTTGCTGCAACCACCAATTAACATCAGTAGATTAAAACATGTTAAAAACTAATTTCTTTTGTGTTTCATGCAGCATTTCTTTGCATCGATCGACAAAGCAAGGCATGTTCTTGGATGGGAACCTGAATTCGACCTCGTGGAAGGTCTTGCAGATTCTTACAACCTTGACTTTGGCACGGGAACATACAGGAAAGAGGCTGATTTCTCCACTGATGACTTGATTCTAGGCAAGAGCCTTGTTCTTCAGGCCTAGATCATTCATCCTATTTTCTTCACCTTTTGCTTTTCCTTTTGTTATAATTTTTTTCTTTCATCCTTTATGTATTTTATTTGTTTCCAAAATTCACACGCTAGTTCAACAATTATTCATCAAATTTTACCATTAGAGGCTTCTTGTAAATGAGAATCGGACCAATTCTCAATCTTGTTTTTGTTTTTGTCCAGCCAATTTTCTTCCACTCCCTTCGAGGAATTAATAAAGAGTGAAAGCTAAGAAGATTCCATGTGTTCTTAATAAGTTGATTAGTGGTTTGAGAATCCTCAAATGTCACCATAATCCATGATTGCAAGAATCAATTACCTGAAATTCTCAAACAGATTCAACTACCGGAAGCTTAAACAACAGAAACATTGGACTACCTGAAGGTTAAACAACAGAAACGTTGGACCATTGCATAACGACACATCCGAAGCTAAGGAGATTATGATTCAAAGAACAAAGATTTTAGAAAAGAATCTCAACACAAGAATCATATTCATAGTTTAATTGCTGAATTATGTTGGGGATTCCGGCTCCCCCATGCGCGGCCCGGGGGTGTACTGATAGTTGCTCAACGGAGGGTAAAGCACACTGACACAATATTTTACGTGGTTCGGCAAAACCGCCTACATCCACGGGAGAGTCCATATTATTAGAGATATATAGAGAAAGGATTACAACATATATGGAGGAGGAGGATCACTTCACTCAAACTCAACTCCCAGCTCTTTTGCTGCACTTGCAGCTGCTGCAATGGCAGCAAGGCTGCTGCTATTGCAGCTCTCTCTTTCTCTCCACTCTTACGTTCTCACTCTCTGCACTCTCTACAATTCTCTCTGCACTCTCTCATCTTTGCTCTCAAATATAGCCTCCTTTATAGGCATTTCATGGTCAACATGGAGGGGCCAATAGCCTTAAAGCATGCCACCATTTGTGGCATTAATGGAGCAACCACTTGCTTAGTGGTGGGGTATTGCCACTAAATGGCAATATCCTAACAATCACCCCCTTTGCCATTTATGTGGACAATTGTCCTCTTGCTTCTTCAGCACAAGTTTGCATTCTGCAGTTCTTCCAAGCTTACCATTCTGAGAGCATCTTCAACACAACATTCCCCTTCAAGCGTATCAACCATGCTCGGTCCGGAATGATTTTTCAAGCCTTACACCAAGGCTTCCAACACCCCCTCAAACGAATATTCTCAAGTGCGACAATCATTGAGTATTTCAATGTGATCACAAGCTCACCACTCTTCCAAGAGTCTACTCATCCAGGAGTTGCGCCTGCCCTCTGTTCCACCCTAGGAACCACGCCTTACTTCTCCGTGAGTCTCTCGCTCTTAGTCGTAAGAGTCCAGGTAGCTCTCCACCTTTCACCATGGGGGCAGCCCATAAAGGTTGATCCATATCTATCTTCATACTCTGAGTATTACAATGCCATTACCGAGCTCACCACCTTGACAAGAGTCAACTCATTCTCGGAACCTGCGCATGCCCTTCTGCTTCTTCATAGCAGCCGCGTCTTAATGCTCCACAAGTCACACACTTATTGTCCAAGGCAAATGTCTTCTAGCTCATTGATCTTTAGCATGGGGGCAATATCCATGAAAGTCAATCCTGCATTTGTCTCCATACTCATCATAGCCACTTCATTGGTTATCCATACACCTGTCCACTTGTATCTAGCCATCACATTGGCTCTGGGGTTGTTCTGAACTGGGCTCATATCGTGGCCCACACACCTTCTCCTTAGGTGTCTCCGCTCGTCGCCATGCGGCGGTCTGAAATGGGGCTCCTATCACGGCCCTCACACCTTCTCTAAGGTGTCTTCGCCCGTTGTCATGGGGCGGTCTGAACTGGGGCTCCTATCACAGCCCTCATACACCTCCAATCTAAGGTGTCTTCACCTTTCATAGGTGGTCGCATCCTCCTTCAGCTGAGATGCTTCAAAGTGGCTCCAAAATTCTCTACCACCATGTGGACCATGGGAGATCACTGCCACTGATTACATAGAAAGAGAAACTTGCGGTATACTCCTCGCAATCCTCCACCTCGATTTCTATGTTTGGAGCTTCTGTGCTTTTCTGCTTGACAGCTCCACCTACACCAACTATCTTTGGTGTCTTCGCCTTTCATCATAGGCGGTCGCTTTTTATCACAGACTTTTGCACCCCCTCAATTAGGTGCCTACACAACAGCTCTCTTTCCATCCTTGCATGCATTGGAAAGGTCTTCACTTGTTGTCTTCATCAAGAGCACAAGAGACTTCCTGTTGTACAACTTCTACATAGTCTCTGCTCTGAGCTTCATCTAGGAACACTTCTTCTCCTTGCACCTGTTGTCTCTTTACAGTACCTCGTTGGATCCTACGAGTACTCCTGCACAATCTCCGTGTGCCCTCGTGCAATTTCTGTTCTCCAGATTTTCCCCTATTCCTTGCTTATGTTTGACAGCAGCTCATCCTGTCACAACACCTGTCCAAGTCAAAATAGGGTGCCAATCTTTATCCCTTGCTGTATTTCTCTTCCATTATCAGGGTCTTCATCAATTCTCCCTCAAGAAATCACAGTCACCGAATCTAACTTCTTTGGAGAAATCACCACTTCATCATATCCTTGATCATACGGAACCCAACTGTTCCCTTGTGCCGTCGTCTTGCTAGTCTTCCACCGTTTCATTACAAACTGCTATATATACGAAAATAGTACCGTATGGATAATCCTTCCACTAAGCAAGTTCCCAGGAAAGATTGGAGGGGTCACACTGGTCCCGCTTAAAATCCAATCTCCTAGCCAGAACTTCTTAGGCCATATCTATCCATCGTACTGTCTTTCCGTATATACAACCATTTGCTAGCTTTGTCCCGGCTTTCCTTTACAAGTGATCTGGGGTATCCTGGTTTTATACCTGATTTCTCAACATCTGGCAAGACTACCAATTCTTAGATTCGTCAAGATTGGTTTTGGTCAATTTCCACTCTTCACCTCAAATTGTCCACATGATCGGGTGTACAAAGTGTCCCAATTTCGCCTTCCTTCAAGGCAGTTAAAATTCTCCCCACTTAGCAGTTCAGCACATGTAATTGGGCAAACATGTGCACCTTCATCTCCATCGACCACCATTATGACCTTCAGATGCCTCCTAATCGGGCAATCTCTTTTGTTAATTAACCACCACCACTTTCGGTCTCAAATCTCAACGATCGGACCGTACCATTGCATCCGGAACGATCAAATTAGCTGGAAACAAGTCTGAAATCGTCCAAATCGCATTTCAGACGGCTAAGATTTGATCAAAACAATTCTGGCCTGATGAACGGCCCAGATTCAATCTCAGATCCGGTTGCACGTAGACTCTGCTGCACAGAATCTTATCCCTCGGCTCGGCTTCAAAACGGCTCGGCTCGTGGGTCCCACGTTGCTGACGTGTCTGCTGACTGGTCGATGATGTGGCTGATGACATGGCATGCCTACTGTGCATGCTGACATCACACTTACATCAGGCTGATGTCATCCCTGGCATGCCTACTGTGCATGCTGACATCACAATTATGTCATGCTGACGTCATTCATATCCGGGTCAGCCATGTGGGTCGGGTCAACTGGTATTCGGGTAGGGTCAGCCCATCCGGGCGAAGAAGACGTGTGGGGCGCGTCTGCGCGCGTGGGCAGACGCCTTGCCGGAGAGTGATGGAGAGTGCGGCCATGTCCGACGTCTGATTTTGACGCCGTTTTCACCAGTGGCTTCGTCTCGGCCTCCTCTACACGGTGGTATAGTCAAAACACCATTTTGAGAACTTTCATTTTTGAGCAAAAATCAAACACCCCTTTAAACCATGTGCTCTGATACCAATTGTTGGGGATTCCGGCTCCCCCATGCGCGGACCGGGGGTGTACTGATAGTTGCTCAACGGAGGGTAAAGCACACTGACACAATATTTTACGTGGTTCGGCAAAACCGCCTACATCCACGGGAGAGTCCATATTATTAGAGATATATAGAGAAATGATTACAACATATGTCGCACCCTCCCGAGAGCTCGACGTCGCGGCGACCCGTCCTCGTAGCAGAGATTGATTGTTGGGGTCTTTCTGTTGTGAAAAAAGGGAGTCGCCACCTAGTATTAAGGTCACTAGGAAACCTAACTGGTCTTTCAGAGATTCTAAGGCAAGGGACTGGTTGCGTAAAGGGAAGGTTTTAGCACCCCTAGTACGCCCTACCTAAGGTAAGCTGCTTGGTGTTTGATTTGCCTTATAACTGTCATGGTGTTGATGTTCTCTAATCCCATCAGTTTCCTAGGATAAGTCTGCTCTGATGAACGAAATCTAGGGTGCTTTAAAAACCTATTTTTGTTAGGCTCGCAAACCATGGAGTAAAAAAATTTGAAATGTCCTCGATTATAATCAAAGCTTCTTTCAAGGATGTGTGCGGATTTATTATTCCTAGAAAATTATTTTGGATATTTACCACTCCGGGTTTCTTTATCCAAATATTAACAGTGAATAATAACAAATTATCCCCAATAATATTTTGGATATTCGTCCTTTAAGGATTTCTTTATCCAAACATTAGTGGTGAATAATAACAAATTATCCCCAATAATATTTTGGATATTCGTCCTTTAGGGATTTCTTTATCCAAACATTAGTGGTGAATAATAACAAATTATCCCCAATAATATTTTGGATATTCGTCCTTTAGGGATTTCTTTATCCAAACATTAGTGGTGAATAATAGATGAATTCCCCAAAAATAAGATTTTTATATTTTTTGGAATATTGGCCAATACCCTTTGGAGTTTTACAAACATGTTGTAAAATCCAGAAATGCAAGAAAAATGATTTTTGTTGTGTTTAAGAAATCCATGCGAAAACATATTTTTGAAACTTCAAATATTTGTTTTTTAGATAAAACAAACGTAAAAACAATGTTAGGGTATTGGCCGTATGCATGAAAACAAAACATTTTTTTTAATAAACATTTTTTTTGTTGACGAAAACCGGGTATTTTAATACCGGATTTGTATATTTACAGTATAAAAATACAAACCGATATTGACCAAAATACAGTAATAAAATTACAGAAAAATCACAAATTCTTTGAAATAATTTTTGAAGAATTTTTATTTTTTATTATTATTGTTTTTTTGGGCTGGACCCAGCTGGGCCCACGTGGCTGGGCTGAACCCAGCAGGCCTCACGTGAACAGTGAAATAACATTTCACTGAATTATTTTTGAAGTGAACAGTGAAATAGCATTTCACTGTTCAAGTGAATTATATTTCACTTGAACAGTGAAATGCAAGGAAATGTACAGCGACGAAGGGGGCAAACCTGGTGGCGGTGGAGAGGAAGTGCTCTGTTCCTGGTAGTGTTGGTGTCGCGGCGGCTGGCTGTGACGGTGGTCGGTGGCTGAGGATGACGGTGTGCTTCCGGTGATTGCAGCGGTGGAGGCCGGCGTTGGAAGTAAAGGAAGAAATCTGCAGAAATTGGGTGAAAATGCTGGTTTTTTGGCTGACTTTGGACCCGATTTTCTCCTCTCCCAGGTCTTCAACAGAGATTCTATTTATAGGCGGTGTAAGAGGGCCATATTTTCTACATTGGGGAAAATTTTCAGCCCTTGATTCGACTCGAGGAATCAAAACCGTTGGTTCAAAGTGTGCACCTCGAGCTGCCAAATTTGGCAGCTCAAGGCTGTGAACTGCCCGAGGTGGCCACTTAGAGCCACTCAACGGAGCCGTTTCTAAATTTTTCGACCCGACCGGACCATTCTCCGGGATAAAGGGGTTTCAGGTGAACATGTTGGTGCATGTTTTGTCGGATTTGAAGGCCAGACGAGCCGGAAAATGCGCCTGGAAGTCGGCCACTCGGGCAGCTTGGTGGGGAAGAAAATGAACAGTAACTGGTTCTTTTTTCTTTTTTTTTTTAAATGCAAAACGGCGCCGTTTTTGATAAAAATAGGGATTTCTTTGCCAATTCTCAATTTAGTCCTCCGACTTTCAGTTTCGTTCAATCTCATCCCTACTTGACCATTAAACTTTCAATTTCTTCAATTTGGCCCCCGGATTTTGTTAATTGCAGCCCCTATACTTGCGCGCCTTTTCCAATGTGGTCCTTGGTTTTGGATTTCTTCAATTAAGTCCCTAATTGGCCCTTAAACTTCAATATTTATGCAATTAAGCCCTTGATTTAACCAAATCAACTCTCAAAAATTATAATTTGACCCCAGAACTTTAATTTCTTCCAATTAAAGCCTAAATTGACTTAAAACTCAATTTTCCTTGCAATCAAAACCTCTATAAATTCAAATAAACCTTCAATAAAATCCAATTGAGTCCATAAACATCCAATTTTGGCCCTTTTCTCTTCAAATTAAATTTTCTCTTCCAACAGGGCTCTCCTCAGTCAAATATATACTGTAAAATTTCACTCCTTGCATTTCTGAACCTCCTCAATCAATTTTTTCTGATTCTTTCTGAGCGCTCCCACCTCTTATTATTTTTCTAATTTCATCCGGCTATATAATTTTATTTTTGTGGGGGGACCCAAAAATGGGTTACAACAACATATATGGAGGAGGAGGATCACTTCATTCAAACTCAACTCCCAGCTCTTTTGCTGCACTTGCAGCTGCTGCAATGGCAGCAAGGCTGCTGCCATTGCAGCTCTCTCTTTCTCTCCACTCTTACGTTCTCACTCTCTGCACTCTCTACAATTCTCTCTGCACTCTCTCATCTTTGCTCTCAAATATAGCCTCCTTTATAGGCATTTCATGGTCAACATGGAGGGGCCAATAGCCTTAAAGCATGCCACCATTTGTGGCATTAATGGAGCAACCATTTGCTTAGTGGTGGGGTATTGCCACTAAATAACAATATCCTAACAAATTATTCCTCTCTAGTAGTCTGCTCTTCCAAAAAGGATTACAACTCTTTTACAATAGGCTTGAAGCCAATCCTAACAAGAAAGAAAAATCAAAATCTCTACACAGATTTTAGAAATAAAGAAAACCCAAAATTAAAATTCAAAATTAAATAGAAAACTAATAAAAAAAATTTCTAGACCTAATTTGAAGGTTTTTCCGATCTTAACTGATTACAATTAACCAGCCTATTATAACACTAGGACTGATTGAGCTTAAAATAATAGTTAGATAAAAAATTATACCTGTTTTTATCATATAGACATGAGCAAACCTCTAATTGGGCTTGAACCTGTTAATCTAATCCAAATATATATGTATGCTATACGCTTTCCTTATAATCCAAGTACAATAGATACATACTGATGTTGGCTTTTCTGCTCCTAAAAATTATGCAATTGTTTAGTTTAATACAAAAACATGATCACTATTACATAGCATGCATTCTTATAAATCAAATTAAAGTACTTATATATGAAATTAATTAGTATGAAATATAAACTAATATAATTTTTTTATTAGACACTTGGTAAAGATATTAGTCCAAAAATATGGTGGTGTTGTCAAGAAATAAACCTTTTCTTCTTAAGATTTGAATGCTTATCACTTGGTGCAAATAATCTCTCGCGATTCTAACAACCTTACTTTCAAATAATACACTTTCTGTGAGAGTCTACGAACCAAAGTACTGTGAGCTCAAAATTTCTACAAATCTTCTAAGCTCTAGTATGGAGACAAAGGGGAAGAAAGACAGAGAAAACAAGAGATCTATTTCTTATATTCCTTACATAAAAGTACCAACACTTTTCTTACACAAGAGTGCTAACTCAAATGTTAATATAATAGCTCTTTCTTTCCTCTTCTTCACTCTCCACTTCACGCTAGTTCTCTCCTTCACTTCTTCACCACCTATTTATAGGAAGACAAACCCTTAATTTATATCATGGCATATGTCATTTGGATTTCTTTGTTAAATCCTAGCGCGCGCGCATTTCATATCATTAACCTAACACACTCATATTTAACAAATACGGCTCACATTGACACCATTGCCTGTCATTTTGAATTTACCTTCCATTTCACCAAGCACATACAATTAGGTGAATAATCTCTATTAGGTGAATATGAGTCGAGGGTTTAATGAGATCAATTTCTGAGTCATCCACGGTTTGTTTTAATTATGAGTAAGTTTCATGTTATTGTTAAAACAAATCTCTTACAGCGAATTCATCAAAACCTCCAAGAACATGCAAGGTTTTACATTCGAACTCGTTTTATTTCGCAAGTATATAGTCAGGAATACGCCATTAAGGTTTAGGCAGAGTCACACATATATCAGCACATATTTCTTTGAGTGTAGTATAAACTGAAAGATCTAGGGACTAATCAACAACTACTGCAAGTGAAGCTTCTGCAACAGCTCTCCACCGCTGCAACAGAACAATAGCAGTCCGAACAATGAGATAGTAGCATTGGATTGATCATAACAAGCAACACACAACAACCAAAGCAGTCTTAACAAGAGTTAAAAAAGAAGAAGAACAAGACTCAATGCTGGGACCAAGGCAGCGGAGGATTAGACCCTTCATCAGTATGGCCTGGAGTCCCAGGTCTCCAGAAAGGCCTAACAAAAGCAGTTTATTCTTCCTTTTCATCTTCATAATGATAACTCAGGGAAAGCTGCCTCTGTTGCACCAACAGTCAAAATAATGTTTCTCCCTTAGATTTTAATGCTGAGCAAAGAGCAAGGAAACAGCAAGATATTGAAGCTATAAAGATATCAGATTCAATGCAGCAGCCAATCAAGGGTGCTTCATAGCACTCAGTGTCTTTAATCAAGTTCACACGATAGAATGTGTAACAAAGAGGTGCTACCTACTTCAAAACCTGTAAGCTTCAACCTGCAGATTGATCACTCACGTGAATTACCTAAAAATATTTAACGTCAGCTCACATGAATCCTCAAAATAAATCAAATCAATGTGTTCATGACCACCAGAATCATAAATCCCCTAAAGCTAATGAGTTTCGTAGATGGATATTTTAGAAGACAAAATACGTCTTAGTGCTCCAACTATAAATCTCATCATTTTTAGCCCTCTATATGTGGCGGCTTTTAATTACAATTCCGTCAGACTATATTTTAGGCATCAAACTTAACATTCAGTTAAATGGACCCTGGTACGGGAGCTTAATGCTGGTGGTTTCTGTGTTAAAATTTAGTCCCGCAACTTGTCTTCATTTTAGTTTTTTATTTGAAGGTTTCAGGATCTATTTGGTATTACAGTGCAGTCTGATGTAGCTTATGTGGTAAGCCTCTGTTTTGTCCCCGCCACAAATTTAAAATTTTTTGTTTAATCAATACACACACCATAGCTAGTTTAAATTTTGTTTCACATCATTTTATTATCAACATCAATTTCAACCATTATTTTAATAAAATATTTTTAATATATTTTTTGTTAAACAATTACTTCAGCCATAATTTTAACCAAACATATATTTTAATTAAAATAATTATAACTAAAAATGATTTTTCTAAACTTATTTTTTTTCATACTACAATCACAAAAACTACTGTAATACCAATTACAGTATGTGTTTGTAATAAATGTGTGATTAGCTTTTTTATTAAAAATACAATCCTTTAAAGCACAAATCACACCTCACAGAAATAAAGAATACATACATGCTTCTTTATATAGATTCCACAAAATAAAAACTAACTACACCTCGACTGACCCAGAGCCCATCGGTATCTGACCGAAACACCTCTATGATCATAAAGACAGAAACGGTGTCTCTATTCCAAGTAATAACCAATCGCTACCACCATGTTCATGTTCAACTCGACTATTGAAAACACTTGGAAACATTTCTAAACAATCTATCATAATACTTGCAATGAACTTCCCTGAGAACCAATCATAACTATTTCTTGTAGAGATGACTTCCATAACAATTTTCGAAATCTTCGGTAAAATTTCAACTTTGGATAAAAAGTTACACTGATGAAATCAAAAAATGATTAATTCCACACTCAATGCAAAGTCATTTTGATTAGCATCTTAGAAGCAAAACCAGTCAAGGTAGTGCACAGATGATAAGCCTACAAGCATTATAGAAAGAAAAAAATAAAAAATAAAAACCTGAAAAAACTCAAACAGCATGAGAATGCGAATGATATGAACTTGCACATAACCTAGGAGAAGCATTCAACTATGTACAGCCACAAATTCTGCAGCAAAAAGGTTAGCAACACAATGAGGACTCTCGGAAGTAGTGCTCCAAAAAACAAAACTACACATTATGATCTACACTACGAAGATGAAACTAACCGACCACATCAATCATCATCTGATAAACAAACAACCTCACTTTCTTGAACCAATGGGTTTATGTTATAATTCAAATCTGTTAGCGGGGGAAAACTGCAGGGCTGAGTTGCATCTGTACTTGTTTGATTATCTACATCCAATAACGATTCTGGTCTGGAGAGGGATGTTCTAGAAGGAAAAATTCCCATGCTTTCAAGCAAATTTGTCATAATCTGAGGACCAGATTGTTGCACAGTTGCAGGAGCTACGGAAGGAATCTCTGTGCTCGTTTGATTATCTACATCCATTAACGATTCTGGTCTGGGGAAGGATGTTCTAGAAGGAAAAACTCCCATGCTTTTGAGCAAATTTGTCATAATCCGAGGACCAGGTTGTTGCACAGTTGCTGGAGCTAGAGAAGGAAACTCAGAAAGTGTGGGAGAAGTTGTAGGTATATGTTGAAGGATCCCACTTGGGAAGGCAGAAAGACTAGTTGCCGACATGGATGCTGAAGGTCTAAAATGTTGCAGGTGTGGAGCAGGTGCTCGAATCTCAGTACCAACTTGGAGATTGCTTGTGGTAGGAGAGATGGAGCTGATATGTGGTGGTCTGGTTGGGGTGGCTGAAAAAAGTGCAGAGCAATGAACAGCCTGTACAGGTGGGGCAGGAAGGGAAGATGTGGGAGTTGTCTGCAGACTAACTGCAGGAAGACCAGTTGAATACGGGCCAGTAACAATAGAAGGTCTCTGTGTAGAAGGTTGGGATGGCTGAAGCAGCTGCTGCATAACACCAGAGGTCATCTCTGCATGCCACCAACATTTCAACCAGGTTTAGGTTCAACCGAGACTCAAATGGATTCATAATTACATTTTCATGACTCATGTTTACCTTAGTATTATTTTAATATTTTTAATAGAAGGACATGTTACCCACCTTGCTGCCTAGATGCCCTATTATCCTTGCACTTGGTCCTGAATGCCTCAGCCAATATCTTATTCATGAGAACTTTGCTTTGATTGTCATCCATCTCTTTCTTCTTACGAAGGAATTCATATTCTAAATCCTTAAGTTTAAAATCATACGTTCTGCGAATTTGAGCGACAACTTCCTGTATCTCCTTCTCACAATCAGATTTCAGCCGCAGCTTCTGCAAAATAGAAAAGAAATTTTCACATGAAAGGCAAAACCCAAGGTGTGTTTTGAGCACAGAATACAACTAGGTCAAAAGAAAACAGACTGTATCTTCGTGGATCTTGATAATTTGGTCTGTTTCTGTGCGTATTCTATCCAATTCATTTTGCAGTGGATCTTGAGACGTGGATACAGGCATTCGAACAGCAGGTGCAGTTGCAGAATGATTGCTAATTCTAGAAGTAACAGGTTCTGTCCTCATGTTTGATATATGAGTCTGTGGTCCACCAACAGCTATCAAATCAATAGGCACATGTTGCGCAAATGAAGTTGTAAGCTGTGAACTAGTAGGGGAGTCGATGGATGGTAACAAATGCAGCGTATGCTCTCTGACAGGTGCATCATTTGGAGATTGATTGGACACTACAACAGGTTGGGATGCTGAGGCATCACTTTGTTGAAAAGCAATCCAGTTATCACAAAATTGTGCAGCTCTATCTTGCAATCTAAAGGGTTCAGTTGGTTGACTACTATCTGAGGCTACAGCAGGCATTCTGTCAATCTCTCTCGAAGTGGGGCCACTCCCCACTTCTGCAACAGTAGCAGTTTCAAAACCTCCTGATGGAAGCACTCCAGCCTGCTGATCAACTCCAGTACCACAAGCCAAGGTGGTAACACAAACTCTACTTTTCTCTTGACCAGTGGTACCACTCCCTACCACTGGAGTTTCGCAAACCCCTGATGGAACCACTTCATCCGACTGGTTGACTCTATTGTTTTCAGACACTTCTAACAGAGACTCTCCATTTTGCAGGTTGACTGCTGCTACATCACGGTGAGACTCTTGATTAAGAATACAGACTGCACCATTCTGCTTATCAACTTCAATGGCATTACCCAATTCCATACTGGCTACTCCATCTTTATCCAAAGCTGTGTTAACGGCCTCCTCAGCTTCCGGAGGGGCTGTTTCAGGCACTTCCAATAAAACTTCTCTTCCATCAATGCAAGACGTGGTTCTGGCAGAAGTTTGTCCTTCAGAAGGTGAAGGACTTAAAGCAGAATTCTCCATGCCACCGGTGGAACTGACAATCTCAGTCACTCCCAATGGAAATTCTCTATCAGGCACCATTAATGCAACTCTACCAGAACCGTCTTCAGATGATGATTTATGAATGCTGTTCTCAGGACCATCATTACAGCTGTTAGCCTCAGGTATTCCCAATGTAATCTTCAAATCAGGAATTTGTTCTTCACATGGAGATGAATTTACAGACACAACATCCTCTGAAACATCCCTCGCACTTGCAGTCTGAGGCACTTCCAAGGGAACCTCTTGGTCAAGCATGCTGGATGCAGCTCCATCGGACATTGGTTTGGAAGCAGCCATTACCCCAGGAAGTACATCCTCATTTGAACTCACAGTTTCAGTAACTTCCAGTGGAACATCTCCATCTGGCATGCTTTGGACTCGTTTGGGAGTCTGTTCTCTGGAACAAGAATTCAAAGTGACAGTGTTTTCTTGATCATATCCAGACTCATTTGCAGGTGGTTTACTTATTAATTCAGCATGTGCCCAGGACTTCACTCCTTCAATCCATTGAGCCTTCCTCTCTTGCAACTTGTTCCTTGTAGCCAGTTGCAACTTCAAAAGATTATTAAGACGCATATCCATCTGCCGTTTAAGTTTTTCGAACTCTTTTGCATACACATTATCCAGCATCTTAAGTTTATCCACTGAACTATTACTGTGTAAACGAATAACAGCTGCCTCTGTTCTTTGCTTATGTTCGAGCTCTGCCTTGTCTTGCTCATACTTCTTTTCAAACTCTTCCCTTTCTTCTTGTTGCCTCTGCAATAGCTTCCTCATCTGTTTATCACATTTCTTTTCAATGTCTTTGATACTTTTTGAGTAATCTTTTTGTGCCAATTCCAGATGAGAAAGGACCTGATTAATGGAGAACTCCTGACCAGATCTGAGGTTTTCAACCTCCATTCTCACTTTTTGCTTGTTAGATGGTGTTGACAGTGAAGATCTTCCATTTGACTGATTCTGACCGAAATCTTCTAATGAAAAACCTGAAGCTTTTGGAGAGCCAGCTACCTTACAAGTCCCAGTGCGATAAAGAAATAATTTCCTCAGACATCGCAACTTTGAGTAAACGAAATCTGCCTCGTCTTTCTTGCAGCTGAAATTCAAATGCTCTTTTGCAAGTGCAAGTGATTCTTTGTGATCAAGTTTGTGCTTTAGCATGGAAGCTGCAGTCCAACACTGCAATATGAACAGCACAAAGTAAAGCAGGCCGTCAGCAAAAGGTATTGAACATTTATGTGATCACTCACCAGCACAGTTCACAGGCAAGGAAAAAAGAAGGCATGCTCAGTAATTATCACAGATATAGAAAATGCAGAAGCACCAAAAAGCAAGGGATGAACAGAAACATGGAGAGAGAGAGACAGACCGCTGAAGTCAAGAATGTCAACACCAAATTTTTTAAATCCAATTAGTATGAAAAACAAAAGGAAAATAATCCATTGACACTGTAGTTTCCATCCTATGATAAAGATCTTACAAGTAGAGGGCAAACTAACCTGTTTTAGTTTGCTTTAGGCACTTTCCCATTAAATTATTTTCTTTCCTGGATAAATAGATAGGACCTAAGAAACAAGAATCATATCTTCCAAGTGTGATTAGAATTTCACATTTCTAATCGACTTATTTCATGTTTACAATTCTTTTTTATCCAGGTCTTCCTACTATTCTTAAATAGAGGATGTAGTAGAATATGAAAGATTTTTTTCATCTTCAAAATAATCAGATAGGATAAATTCCAACCTCAATTCAGATAAAAAACCCGCTCCATAATCCTTCATTACACTGAAACAATCACCTTATTCACAAGGAGTAAATAAATGCATTCAACAAAAAGCATACTAGAATGTTTGATATAGGTATTTTTTAAAAATACCTCCCTTCAATTTCCTCAATATGTCAGGTCATATTTTTGGCTGAAAATCTTGTATCCCTAGCGATCCCTCCTCTTTTTAATTCCTACATACTATTGCTTTAGATTGAAGGTGTAAACTGACCCCAACAGAGGATACAAAAGCTTCAACTCTGCTTGTTAGTTTTTGAAACTCAGTCAATTTACACTTCTTAAAACAACCAGTCGCATTGCAAAAATAGGAATTAACAATTTAGAAAAGGTAGATAACATGTCATGCATTTAGAGATCTCTCATATTCAAAACCAACCAGTAAGATATTAAAGCTATTGCAAATGCAATGAACATTTCAAAATATCCTCAAATTCAACAACCACGATCCAAAATGACATGAACATGGTAAAGCATCATTTTACAGTAGTGACTGACTTATTATGTTTTAATCAGAGGGTGTAAGAGTTGTGTCACAAGTAAATTAATGATCAAACAGCAGGAAAATATAGAAAAAAGAAGGTTCTAACCAAGGATATCAGAAATCCCTGCAATAAGCTAGGTGGTTCTCTACTGACATGGTGATTATTCAGTACATATTCCCGAAACTGTTCCACCATGACTTTGACATTTTCCTGAAGGGATAGTGAAACATGTCAACATAACGACATCATAGAAGAAATACTGCTGCATAATCTTGAGATCAATTATGAAAATAATGATGTTTCCTGATACATGACCCAGCAACATCCAGCAAGTTCATAAGTCCAGAGTAAACATGTTAATAAAGTAAAAGAACCCATCAAAGCAGTAAGCATATCATTTCCCTCACTTTTAATAGAGTGAAGATAGAATTTGGTTAATTGAGTCCTGGCAATGTAAGCCAACTAAGACCAGAGAGAGTTTTCTTCTATTTTTTAAGTTTTCCTTTTTCCTTTTATATTGTTACTCAGTGACCCATGAGATTTGCCTCTCACAACCCAGAGAAACACTAGAGGAGATGGAAAAAATAGCAGATCATCATTGTCAGAATGCTAAGAAACATGAAATATCAAACAAATTTTCCTATTTCAACAGATGACAAGGGAGAGGATTTGTGATGCCATTGAGAAAACAAGAAATTAACAAATAAAAATAAAATTCAAACGCGACATTTGATGGTGATGATATTCCATTTCAAATAGGAATTGAGTGAAATTGAAATTCAATAGTGCCCAATAATGCAATGCTCTCTAGGCCAAGAAATTCATAGTATCTTTATCTCATTAAGATCTAAAACAGTTATTTCAATCCAATGCCAACAGTAGGGATCATTGCAAGGTTGATGGCTTGAATGCACAAAAAGTAGGGTATTTACCAGATTTTTTCTTCTTTATTTCTATGCTTAAAATCAATTCTGAAACCAATTCAAAGTACTAAGAATAGCAGTAGATAAGCAGACCCAATACACCACATCAAAGAACCTACTGCAGCATTCATGAACAAGTGCTAGAGAAATTAACTTCTTCAGAGGGATGAGATGCATACTGGGAGTTGCAAAATTTCACAAAGTTTTGCTATCTCAGGCTTCAAAAAAAGATGGAGACTCTTCTCAGAATCATCATGCAAGTTCCTTCCTCCATTATACCCAACCATGTCGGCTTTCAGTACTTGTGATAATTTACTAGTCAACTGTGAGAAGTTGGAAACATGATTCGCATCAGTTGTGTTAAGAAGGCCAACTGAACTTGGCATGACTTGAGACATCTTATGCACTGGAGCTCCAGAAGTTCCTGCAGAAAAAGAGACATTTTATGAAGATTAATTAAAAAAATCAAGGAAATCCCACAATGTTTGCCACCTAATACTCTGAGAAGAGTACCATCTGTGCATACAGGATAAGGAACAAAACCAGAACAATTAATCAACAGTGAAACTAGCAAGTTACCTATTAAAGCAGCTTTCAGAGAAGGCGAATCAGTGTTATTGTTGGACACTTTATTGCGCTTCTTTAACCTTTGCCTTTCGGAACATGAATCCACAGAATCAGTTCTGCCGCACTCATATGGAGCTGCATCGCCATCTTCATTTGAAACCATTTCCGTAGCATCAAAATTCAAGTCGTCAATACTTCTTTTTTGTTTAGAAGACATCACTTTGCAACCACTCTTCACCTCAGTATCAACCCCAGGTGTCCTATTTACTATCAGATCTTCGCTACCTTCCAGTTTAGCTTTCTTTTGTTTCTGTTTGAACAGTTCCCTGTAAGCACGAGCATCCATTCTCTTAATTCCAACCAGGACAGTTTTGATAACAGGTTTGTCATTGTTTCCAACTTCTTCAGTTTCAAGTTGTTTCACACTCTTCTCTTTCTTGTGCTTTTCCTTCATAATTAAAGAGCCCGAGCTTTTACCACACTTCGTTGAACCAGAAGAACTAGATGACGACTGATTCTTACCCTTCTCAGGCCTTCTAGAAGGAGTCGGTAAACTTTGTTTCTCAACCAATCTCTCAGATTTCCTCGTAACAGAAGGAATTGCAGGGGGGGTCTGCTTCTCAATACGTTCAGACTTTCTACTACTTGAAGGGCTCGGAGTCAAGTTTTTCTTGAATGATGTTTCTCTAGCTGACTTTCTTAGACCAAAAGTATCATTAGCAGCACCCAAACTGCTTGATGATCTGTTACCAATGTTTCTCCCTTTTATATCATTACTTTCCTCATCCTTACCTTTACGACTAACCTTGGTATCATTTCCCATCCTGCAAGCTGTAAACCACAAACAACAACAACAACAACAACATGAGATCAAACCAGGTCAGGCTTAACATTGATGTTTCACAAGCAATTGACCAAACCAAACCGAAGTATCCCTATATTGGCAAATCAATCCCCCACTCTTCCACTTACATTCAACCCCATAAAAAAATTACTATATTTGAAGCAATCTTACAAAAACTTAGACTGGATATTCTAGGAAATTATGAACAACATTCTCATAAAGAAAAAAAAATATTAATTATTAGAATTTCCAAGTACAATATTCTCATAAAAGAAACAAAAATTGCCAAAAAAAAATTAATTCTTAGAATTTCCAAGCAAAAAGTTCTCAAAAAGAAAGAATAATAGCAAAATCAATGAAAGGCTTAGAAGACATCAACAATGTACAATCAAGGCTGCATGTTCATTTCAATCACTGCAATGCCATTCATAATCACTGAACCACAAGAACCTAACGAAAAAATCAACAGAAACTACACCAAAATTACGCTAAACAAAACCCTAAGTCACTGAAAAAATTACTTTTTTCTTTTTCAATTTCAGATTAAAAACCCTATCGGAAGGAGGGGGAGGAAAGGGGTGGATGAGATTGGAGTTCTAACTTAACGGAGAGAGAATCGTTGGGAGGTCACCGGATTTAGTCTTCCGACGGCATTTGACACTCTCCAAAGAGCTCCTTCTAGCCGGAGTCTTTAATTGCCGAGTAGAAATGAGTAAAGAGTTGATAAAACTTTACCAATGAACAGGGCCGCAGGGGAGGGGTTAATGATCAATGTCACGCTTTGTACCTGCCCGGTTGGGAGGTTACTTAGATGTTATCTTTAGTCCTACTACTTTACTTGTATTCAATTTAGTCCAACACTAGAAGGATTGGGTACCACGGTCGGACTTGGTGGCAATCATTGTTTTAAAACCTCATCTCACATTATGGTTTAATTTTTGTGATCTAAGGTCTAAACTAAGCCAGATTTTAATAAAAGTGAAAGAAGAATTGATTTGTTACGACTTGGATAAAAAGCTGATTCCTAACCTGATAAAATTCAGTAAAAATCTTTGATGTATTTTATAAATAATAATTTTATTTTTATTTTTTTATATAAAAAAATAAATTAATCAGAAATAATTTGAGTTAACATACTTGACTCCCAGTCATAAACTTGTTTTGAGTCAACCCTGAACTTTCAATTTAAAAGGGCAACTCGACAAAATAAACATAGATAAAAATTAACTCGGGAAATAGTAATATAAAAATCCATATTTAAAATCTGATTTAGAAACTTGATATTATTGAATTCATGTTATCATATGTGAAAAGCTTAAACTAAAAAATAAAAAATGAATTTTTTTAATAATATTTTCTCAATAGTCAAAGTTTTTATTGTTGACAATTGTCAATTACAAGTAAAGAGATAATTTGTCACAATTAAGAGAATTTACAAAACTCAATTAAAAAAATATGTAAAAATTATTTTACAAAAATTGCATTTCAAATTTAATTTTTTGATGAACTCCATAATATAAAACGCAGTTTGGTGTATTATCAAATACTTAACTGTATTTTTTACACCGCAAAAATTGAAGTTAAGACTAAACAAACGCACCCTTAACTACAATGTTTTTTTAATAAACTATATAACTTTAACATACATGAAAATAAAAGATAGTGGAGGTTGATAATTGATTGGATGTTAATCCACTCGACGAGTGATTCTAAACTTGCTTTGTGTCAATTGATCTGAATTAGATTTAAAAACTATAATACAAAGGTTAACTTGATAATTATAGATTGAATTAATGTTTGCATTTGCTTAAACTATATATAAAAACAAAAAATGAAAATTTTAAATAATTTTTTCATCAATAGTCAAAGTTTTAGTTGTTGACTTAACTGTCAATCACAAATGGAGACACAATTTGTCATAATTGAGGGAACAATATTTAACTACAATGTTTTTTTTTTAATATATCTTTAATATACATGAAAATGGAAGACATTGAAGGTTGACAAATGATGTTAACTCACGTACATATTTAAAATAATTATTGTTAAATCTCTTACATGTTTAAATATATGCCACATAAAATTTTAAATTTAATATTCATAAGTATAGTAATTAAAAATTAGATAAATATATACTTTGAAGATTAGCTTGTAAGGTGATTTTTTTAAATATATATCTAAATGAAAACAACAAAATAAAAATAATATGTATAAAAAAGATAAAATATAGGTGAAAAACACTTGAAACAAAAACCCTAAACATTGTAAATATTATTTTAGAAGGAAAAAAACGAGTAAATTTTTTTATTATTAATCTATAAAAAATATCAATATATCCTTAATTTAAATATAAACTAAATAACCTTATTATAATTTCTTCTTGTCCCACATCATTAATGAATATAAAATACTATGGTGTAATCTTGGGGTATAACTTAATTGGTCAGGTCCTGAATTTGCTTCTTAGAGATTATCAATTCGAGTTCTACAAACCTCAGGATCATTGGAGACTTAAATGATCGTTAACTTTAGAGCCCGTGGGATTAGTCAAAGCGTGAACAAACTAGCCCAGACACCTATAATAAACTAAAAAAAAAAACACTGTGTTGTACCTCTAATATGCTCTTGGCTTTGCAACCTTAAGTTAACATGCAAAACTACAGGAAGCAAACACATTGTAAGATGTCAGTTTACAGGAAAATATTATATATAAAACCAATTAATGACTCAATTTGATCACAACTCAAGTTTGTTTATATCTATAGAATCTGCAATTTGCTTTCCAGATCAGCTATGACCTCAGAAGTTGGCAAAAATCTGTGAAACCCCTCCAGCAAATCAGGATAGTCTGCAAACAGCTCAACCACATCCCTGTACACATCAGCCACGTCCTTGCACTTGTTTCTGTATGCACATAAAGTCATCAAAAAGTCTTTGTAGGCCTCCTTGTTGATGCGCTTCTGCACCTTCCTTACAAAACCGACAGCTTCTTCATGGTCTATAGTAACCTTCTCGGCGGCCATTGATCTTCTTAATTGATGCAATTCTGAGAAGGCTAGAAAGCCGAATAAAAGAACAGATTACCCTAATTATTATTATTATTGTTTTTGTATTAATCGGAGCACAATATTATATATATTTGTGCCCTATCAACTCTAATTAAGTCGGACTCCTATCCTGGTTATTACCTGCAGGGCATTAAGCCTATCCAATAGAGTAAGCATTAAAGAATATATATATCTGGCCCATACCCGTTAAGAAACCACCTACCTCTCAAGTCTCAACCCATGGCCCAAAGCATTTGAAGTCCTTATGTTCAAATGCTTTTCAAACTAGTTCTCTGGATCAATTTTACTATAAGTTAAAACTCTAAGAAATAAGAATATTATAAATATAGAAAGATTTTTAAAATATTTAATTTTGTTTTGATTTATTTTTATTTTTCAAAAACTTATAATAATGAATAAAATAATAATGAATAGGAAAATAAAATTAACAAAGTAAATTATTTATTTTCCTAAAAAAGTTTCTATATCAAATGTTTGTTTCTTTGTTTTTTTGCAATTAGGCTGTCAACTATAGTTATTAAATCCAACTCTACCTCTACCCAATGGTTTGACTCTTAAAATCCATGACTGGAGCAAAGTTTTGGTTTGATCTAATTTTGATATTATTCTCTAGCCAAATCCAAATAACTTTCAAATTAATATGCAACTCAATGCATATACTTATATTCAAAATTCAAATTAATGGGTCTTATCCTGATCTATTTTATTGCTCCGGAATAAATTATATTGATTTTATACCTGCTCCACGTATAATATATATTTATTTTCAGTATACTGCTCATCTATTATTTCTCATTTTGCAAAATCCTAGCCATTAACTTGAAATGTTAAGTCAAGATTTAACCAGTGTTATGTATTAGGGTATGCTTGATACGTGGGTAAAGGAGTTTTTCACCTCTTTTACTTGTGTTTATAACAATTTCAAGGGTACGGAAAAATTAATCTAAAGAAGTTTAAGATTTAATCTCAAAAGCGGAGTTAAATGGTAACTTTATGGAGGGTGGACGGGGTAAAAAAATGATTTATCAATGGGAGAGATATGGAAGTAGCTAGGTTGGAAGGGTAAAAAAATGATAATGATAAGATTTCAGAAGTAGAAAATAATGTCAATTATAATACGACATTAATTGTAATGGGTTTCTTTCAAGAGCAAAATTATGATTTTCGTGTTAGAAAAATAATATAAGAAAATAATTTTGGTAGGAGTAACTCTATATCAAATATTAGACCTAGAGTGGATTATAGTGATAAAAAAAAATGTTGTATTATCATGAAGAAGACTATATTCAGTATCACTGCGAGAAGGAGAAAGCCAATGTAGAAGAACTGAAGCTAAGGAGCAAGAAGTCTAGAGATGCTGCGATTGTACAAATTATAAAGATGTTCTCATGGTTTATGAAGGCGATGAGGTTTTGAGAAATTCATGAACTTTAGATTCTGCACTCTCTTTTCATACTTGTTTAAAGAAATAATGGTTTAATATTTATTAAAAAAAAATTATGGAAATTTTATCACACAACAATCTCGCTTGATCTATACCTGCAATTTTCTCAAATTTAAAGCAAATTGAGAGTTTGGATCTTTTTTACAACAACTTGAATGATGTTATTTCTCGGTAACTTACTGAAATTACCACACTAACAATTTTTAATATGGTGTATAATAACTTATCAGGTAAGACTCTCAAGAAAAATTATCAATTTGAGACCTTCGATGAAAATAATTATTAAAAAAAATGATGGAAAATTTATCACACAACAATCTTGCTTGATTTATATTTGCAATGCTCTTAAATTTGAAGCAGATAGAGAGTTTGAATCTTTCTTACAACAACTTGAATGATGTTATCTCTCGGCAACTCACTAGCAGTTTTTAGTGTGGCGCATAATAACTTATCAGGTAAGATTATCGAGAAAAAATATCAGTTTGAGACCTTCAATGAAAACAGTTATGAAAGAAATCTTTTTTTTGTGTGGATCTCCATTGCGAAATAATTGTAATGAAGAAGAATCACCATAGCAGCCAAAGGATAATGATGAACAAGAAGATGATGGTTTCATAGACATGAAGTTTTTCTACATCAGTTTTGATATATATTATATAGTTGTGGTGATGATGATGGTTTCATAGACATGGAGTTTTTCTACATCAGTTTTGATATATATTATATAGTTGTGGTGATGACGCTTCTAGCAATTCTTTACATCAATTCATATTAGCGACGCAGGTGGTTGTACTTCATTGAAAACTGCATAGATTCTTGCAATTATTTTGTGGTGGCTAGTTTTCGTAAGTTCTCCAACTTCAGAAGGTAAATTTGTTACTGGGGAGACGATTGTTCCTAGTTTGTGATGATTGTTTGTCCTGTATGTCTATCTAGTGCATGTTTTATAGTGTATTGTCTCTAAGCTCAGCCTTTTTATTTGATTAATTATTTTGGCTAAAAATGTAAGCTGGACTTCTCATTCCGGATCCATTAGGAAGGGAACTGATTTGCATGATTACTCTTTCAACTCTCGTGACTTGTCTAAAAATAAAATGAAAAGTGACCTGCGTCTGCATTCAATTCTCATTCTCGCAACTTCGTTAATTTGTAATTGATTTTTTTTTTCAAGGAGAGAGGACTTGATTAAGTTGTATAAAGGGAATGATAATACTGTAAATTGCCAAAATCACTACTAAGTACAAACAAAATATTCTATGCATGCGTGACAACACTTAATATCTGCATTTGTATCAAGGGCGACCCCACAGCAAGAAGATCCACCTTCTTCAACAGCATTCCTGGTCGTTTCTTCTAAGCTTCTTTGTTCTGCTCCTCATTTCCTCTGCTTCTCTACAGCTTCACTTTTAACATTATCTCCATGCACTGTAAGTCATTCCTTAACTCCAACACCAACTCCAGTTTTTAAAACATCGGTCACCAACTTTTCATTATGGAATTGCTCAGCAAAACATCAGTCACCATCCTCAATGAGTCACAAATGCACCTATTGCTTCATGATCAAGAATCAAAACTTGGAGTGCCCATCCTCTAATAATTAGGCCTTTGCCTTCCATTCTTCCCTCAAATCCTTCAGGTAAACAATCTTCCTTGTCTTCTTGACCCTTTTTGCTTCTTCTAACTACCCAGATAAATTGATGCCCAGAAGCTTTGAGACATGCTGCAATCTCCTTAAGCTGAGAGGCAGTGAAGTTTGCCATGCTTCCAAAGCAAATATAAACAACTGAATTTGGTTTCTTTGAGTCGAGTCACTTCAACTGAATTTGCCATGTTGAGCAATTGAGGCTTCTTTTCCTCTTCCTGCTTTATCTTCATTATCTCTATTGCATAGTGAAACCTGGCCCACGTTAATCCACACCCGCTTTAATTGACCTAACAAGATAATGTCCTAACCATACAGGTTCCTCTTTTACAGATTCACGGATCACTTTATGCAAAGCAGAGGCATGATTTTCTGGAAAAAGAGTGTCTTGGGAACTTACAGTAGATTTCGTTGGAACTCTTCTCTCAGGACGTAGCATAGCTTCTTGAATCTCTGTTTCTAATCGGAACAGGGTAGCAACGAGAAGCTTGGAGAGGTCGCAGGATGTCTTTCTTTTGTTCATGAGGCTGCCTGTAGAAACGCTGAAGATTTGCCAGCAACTTGTAGGAATCAAATCAAAGCCCCTTTTAAAAATTTAAGGACCAAAAGGAAGAAAATATAAAAAATCTGCCTTGTGTTTTAAAAAACACCTCCCTCCGTTTCCTCAACATGTCAGGTCACATTTTTGGTTGCAAATCTTGTATCCCTTGCGATCCCTCTTCTTTTTTAATTAATGTGTGCTATTGTTTTAGATCTGAGGTGTAAACTGACTCCAACAGAGGATACACTATGTAGTATGATGAAAATACATGATATTTCTTCTTACATACCAAAAAAATATTTATTTTCAGTACACTAACCTACTATTTCTTTAGTTTTCTTCTCTGGCATAATCACCAAGCCTGTATTCATGTACAATTAATCTAGAGCAATATGGAATTACATTGCAGGACTTTGGTTTCTTAGATCAATTTTCTTCAGAGTTCACAGCTATAACAATAAGCTACCAAAGACAAACATGTTCTTGAAAAATTTGGTAAACAAACTTAAATCATCTGTAACATTTACAGACTCTGATGACTGATCGGTGAAACTTCATTTTTTTAATCTGTTTGTTGAGCAAGTTCAAGCAAGCACTAGGATAACTTACTGGTGGAAAATATTAATCTACAATTTACACTTACTGATAACATGCATGTAGATATCTTATTGGTTGGGTTTTACAATTTACACTTTCTAATTTATAAAACCAGGAGTAAATCACATGTATCAGAGGTTTAGGTAGCTTCCTGCCCATGTGAAAACACAAGAATGACGGGTTAAATTTGACCACGTGTTATCCTATTGCAATATTACATGTGTTGTTGGACACATGCCAAGCACATTATCACATGAACAATGAATCAGCAGAAGGAATTTTTAGTAAGATATTAGTCTTAAGATTTAAAATTAAAAAAAAAATCATCATTTTTTAAATACCATATCAGCCCCCTAACTTAAAAAAATGACAAATGATAACACTGGCTATCGCATGCTATAGCTGGCTATATGTGAGGCCTTAATTTGCCTAGGGCCATATGGTCCACATAATAATTTTCTTAAATGAAAAAAACGTTATCTTTCATGCACAATGAATCAGCAGAAGGAATTGTTAATTAAGCTTGGAACCCTGTAACAAACATCTGAGATAGAAACTGCATCAAGGGTTTTTGTTTTTCCTTCAAATTTTTGGCGAAAGAAAAGAGATCAGGATTGGTGATTCTGGAGCAAGAAGCCATGGCCATGATCGCAGTGCAGGTGGTGCTCGAGAAACTGGCTTCCTTTGTAGCAGAAGAAACACGGTTCTTGGGAGGAGTTAGAGGGGGAATCGTTGAACTGCTGGATGATTTGTATAGCATGAAATCTTTCCTTCAGGATGCGGAAGAAAGGAGTGAGAGTGATCAAGGACTGAGAGCCTGGGTCAAACAAGTGAGAGATGTGGCTTATGATGCCGAGGACATTCTTGAAGAGTTCATGCTCCGGTTTGCTCCATCTCACGAGAGTGGTTTTATCCATCATCTTCGCAATTCATATCGTTCCATCCGTAAATTAAGTGCACGGCACCGGCTGGCAGTCCAGCTACAAAGCATTAAAGCAAGGGTGAAAGCCATTTCAGAGAGAAGAAATGCATTTTCTTTGAATAGGATAGATATGCCATCAACCTCCAGTGCTACCGTAGAGAAATGGCATGATCCCCGGTTAGCTGCTCTTTACTTAGATGAAGCTGATGTCGTGGGAATTGAGAACCCAAAACATCTACTGGTTTCGTGGCTTGTAGAAGGAGAAGAAAAGCTCTCCAGTATCTCTGTGGTTGGAATGGGTGGGTTGGGAAAAACAACCCTCGTAAAGAAAGTCTATGACAGCCACCCCATCAGAAGAAGCTTTGATACCCATTCTTGGGTTACAGTTTCCAAATCGTTTGCATCCACGGAGCTCCTACGAGTTGCTCTGCAGGGGTTTCTGGTGACAGCAAACGAACCTGTTCCGGATAATTTGCAATCAATGACTGACTTCCAATTAATTGATGCTCTAAGAAATTATCTATGGAGAAGGAGGTATGTCATTGTTTTGGATGATGTATGGAATGTAAACGCTTGGGAAACAATAAAGTATGCATTTCCTGATTGTAACTGTGGTAGTAGAATTATCTTCACTACACGTTTAAGTAACTTGGCTGAATCTATAGAGAACACTAGTCATGTTTATGAACTCCAAGCTTTATTAGAAAATGAAGCTTGGACCCTCTTTTGTATGAAAGCCTTCAGAGGGGAACATAAGGCTGTATGCCCTCCAGAACTGGAAGAGATGTCTCGAAATATCTTAAAGAAGTGTGAGGGACTGCCACTTGCAATTGTAGCAATAGGAGGCCTACTGTCGAAGAAGAAAAACGGAGGTTTGGAATGGAAGAAAGTCCATGACTGCCTAGCTACAGAATTGAAAAGTAACGACGACCTTGGGAGTCTACGTAGAATACTTCAACTAAGTTACGATAATCTTCCTTACTACCTCAAACAGTGTTATTTGTATTTAAGTGTTTTTCCAGAGGATTATTTGATAAAAAGAATGAAGTTGATCCGGCTATGGATAGTTGAAAGGTTTGTGGAAGAGAAGCAAGGCTTTACAATGGAGGAAGTAGCAGAGGAACACCTAGTTCTAGCATTTTCCCAATCCTCCAAACTAGGTGGCCCTATGTTTTTTTTATTCCCCTTTGAATCAACCTCCAAAAAGTAATTCACATACCTAGGTTCACTTTGACCTAACCTTACAAACACCTTTTCAAACTTTTCAGCAGCTTCTAACATAAGATAAGTTGAATTACATCGAGTTGCAACATCCAAACACAATGATTTCTTACACTTGATATGCAACTTTTCTGCACATTTCTTAAATGCAAGTAGCCTAGAGGGTGAAGATCTCACAAACCAAATTGCATTTCGAATCTTAACAACCGAAACATTCATCTCTTTCAAACCATCACATACAATGAGGTTTACAATGTGTGCACAACATCTAACATGCAAATGTTCATTTGACAATATATTAGTTGACCAATCTTTCATCACATTCTTTAAATATGAAATAGTAACACTATTAGAGCTTGCATTGTCTACTGTAATAGTTAAAAGTTTATCAATCCCCCAATCTAACAAACAATTCTCAATAACTTGACCAATTGTCTCACCCACATGATTGGAAACTTGACAAAAATTCAGAATTCTTTTATGCAAATTCCATTCATTATCAATCCAATGGGCCGTTAAGGACATATAGTTAATGTTTTGGATTGATGTTCATGTATCTGTTGTTAAACATAATCGTTGACCTTTAAGAGCTCTCTTTAATCTTTCCTTCTCTTCAACATAAAGTTTCAAACAATCTCTCATAACAGTGAAACGAGAAGGAATGTCAAATCTAGGCTGCAAGGTCCTAGAAAATAATCTAAATTCCTTACCCTCCACAAAATTAAAAGGCAACTCATCAATTATAACCATTTTCACTAGTGCCTTTCTGCATTCATCATAATCATAACCTATTGCCTTAAGAGTTCCCACACTTCGATCTCCTAATTCACCCCCTACTTTATTAGGTTCTAATACCAAATTGTTTTGCTTCTTATCAACCACAAAATGAAACTTTTTGCATACTTTCAAATGACTCCACATATTACTTGTCCCATTAATAATAGTATGACATGCATAATCCTTTTCACAATAATTACATTCAGCTCTAGGGGTTGTAGGATCACCATCAAGTTTTGTAAAATGATCCCAAATTTATGACTTTTTTTTATCATTAACATTTCTTTTTCTAGATGCAAGGACTTGAAGTTGTTTACCTTTATTTTCCGTGGTGGATACTGCAGTAGTTGGTGTTGGGTTAGTGTTTGAAGTTGGGGCATTGGTTGATGTTAGGATAGTGCCAGTGGATGAAGCATTTTGATTTTGAAGATTTTCCATATGTAATTACCAAATGCAAATATGTTCATTATCACTTGCACAATTCTTTTCAGCACTTAATAAACATAAAGATTAAAATCATGTTTAAAAATTAAAATGAAACAAATATTACAGAAGTAACATGTTAAAATAAGCTTAGAAAATGTGTCAAAACAAGCTTAGAAAATCTATCAATGAGGAAAAATAATTATAGAAGTAACAGAACAATGAATACAAGAATAACATGATTTTAATGAATACAAAATGCCAATCAAGATCATCCAAAACAGAATAATGAATACATTTTACAGAATGACAAAACAAAACCGAATAAAAAAAACCCATCAAAACAAAACTAGTTTGCAGAATCAAGTCAATCAACACAGGCTTATAAACATAATTTTAATCAAACTACTTGGTGTGACCTTATAAATCAACCAACACAGCAACAAAATCAACAATTCATCTGTTTTTAGTAATCAACCAACAAAGCAACAAAATCAACACAGCAACAGGCTATAACAACAGAATCAACACAACAACAACAACAGAAGCAACACAAGTTTACAGTAGCAGATATTGAAATTACATTTACAAAACAACAAAATAAACTGCAAAATTACATGTAAGATTATGAAATTACATGTACAAGACAACTCTAATCCTAAACTGCAAACAATTGTAAGAAGTAAGAACGACAATTTTGATTAAAAATAATCATAATCCTAAACTGCTAAATCTCTTCTATTCAAACAAAGGAAAAAAAAAATCGCTTTAATCACCCAAATAGCTCTAAATTCTAATTTAAACCTAAACCAAAATTCATCACCCAACAAAATTGATTAAAAATAACAATAAGCTTAACTGTATGAATTAATTAGAAAGGAGAAAAAAAAAAATAAAACTCACTGGTTTTGAGAGGCTGAGGAAATCAGGAAACGTCGGTCTGATGGAAACACCGAGTCACCGACAGTGTTGATCCAGTGGAGACTGAGGAAGAAACGTATAAACAATAAGCTTAACTGTATTAAAAATAACAATAACCTTAACCAAATTAATTAATTAATTAATTAGAAATGAGAAAAAAAATTTAAAACTCACTGGTTTTGAGAGGTTGAGGAAACGTCGGTATGATGGAAACACAGACTATTTTGGTCCAGTTGAGACCGAGGAAATGTCAATGGTCGATCTGTGTTTATGTTTTCTTAGTCAAAGGAGAGTGGAGAGGGAGAGGCGAAGAGGCGAGAGGAGACGGGTTGCGGGTGCTCTGGTACGGCGATGGCCTTAGCGGAGGCCGGAGAGGGCGGGGGGCGAGGGGGACGACGGGTGGCTCTGAGTAGTGAGAGGAGAGATTGTTTGAAAATTGAAATTGAAAGGTTTAGGGTTAGCGGAGAGTAAACTGGCGAGAAGAGAGGGGCGTGGCACAACTTTTTCTATTTATACTAGCCTAGCCTAGGGACCATTTTTTGAACCGGTCCGGTTAAACCGGTTTTTGCACTTCAAAACCGAAAACCGAACCGAACCGGGGTTTTTTCTACATAATCTAATCGGTTTAATTGGTTTTATTTTTCGGTTTGGATTTTTTCGAATAATTTATTGTCGGTTTTATCGGTTTACTCGGTTTCTCGATTTTTTTGAACACCCCTATAGATTGATGCAGTGGATAATTGGGAATCTTGACTTCACAGGTCTACGAAGAAGAAAAACAAGTGCTAGTGGATGATGAGATTAACAGTGTGGTTGTGTTTTTTTTAAATAATTTTTCGTGTTAAAATATATATTAATGATATTTTTTTTATTTTTTAAAAATTATTTTTGATATTAGTACATTAAAATGGTTTGAAAACACTAAAAATATATTAATTTAAAGTTAATAAAAAAATAAAAAAAATTTAATTTTTTTAAAAATACTTTTAAAATATAAAAACAAACAGAATTAAAAACTTTTAGAAAATCAAATGTTCGAACAAATGACTTCCCAAGTCTACGAAGAAAAAAACAAAGTAGCTTACACAACAAGTTGGAGGAACACCCCGTTCCACAAGCTTGAAGAAAAACATTAACAGACTAACGAAAATAATTGTGGGGCCAAGATCAAATCAATTGCTCAAACAGTAATCACAATTTATTTTAATTTTGTTAAATTTTTATGTTAAAGAGTTTATGTTGAAAAATAATTTTTAATATTAAAAGTAAGCGGGGTTTGTTTTTTATTTGACTTTAAATATATCAATTAATCATATTTTAGATAATGTTTTCATCAAATAATTCAATATTACAGGATTAAGTTTAGTTAATCAAGTAATTTAACATATAGATAAATTTAACATAAAACTTTTTTTTTTTTTTTTTGCAAGCCATTGATATTGTCTTTCGTTTTCAATTTTATTGGCCCACACGGTGTTTACGATGGTCATCTCTGCCCTAACTTTCTTCATTCAAACACATCAATAATATTTTAATCAATGCATATTTTTCTTCTTTCGTAGTTATATAAATATATTTATAAAAAAGAAAATGAATTTGTTTTGAATGGACTAATATCATTCAGATTAAGAATATTCAAACAATAATTAATATGGAAGTAAATCAGCCTAACAGATAGTTCATTGGGAATCTTGACTTCACAAGTCTACGAAGAAAAAGAAGTGCAAGTGGATGATGAAGCTACCGGGAAATCACTTCATTCCATGAAAAAAGTTGAGGAAGAATTTTTGTATTCCACAAGATCAAATCAATTGTTCAGAACACATGACTTTCCATGTCTATATATGAAGAAAAACCAAAGTAGTTTACGCAACAAGTTGGAGGAATTAACTGTCACTGACAGTGATTGTGGAGCCCTAGACTTGATGCATGCATCTATTGGATCCTCATAAATAAGAAAAAAGACAACCACTCACATGGACTTGGTGCATCTAGTACTGGAACCTAATATGTCAAAAAATAAAATAATGAATTTTCTTAATCACAAACTCACATTGACTTGGTGCATCTAGTGCTTTTTTTTTTAGTATTGTAGTTTAATCACAAATCCACGGAGTAATTTTTTTTTCATTTTTACTATGTGTCAAAGTCAATTGACTGTATGAAGAGAGCCAAAGTGGACAGTATTCACAGTCCCAAATACACATAACACTGCTTAGTTCTCGCTACTGTGCTCATTAACATTCACTATTTATTGAAAAGTTGATTTAAATTGAACAGAATTTATATGTCAAACGTAGTATAAATAGGACCTCTATGGTTGCCCGAATGCACATATGACATAACAAACAACAATATTCTACGTAGTACTTCCTAGAATTATCTATCTAAGATGATGATGAAAAAAATGGGGGCTTGGATGTTGCTAGCATTATTGACTTTGGTTGGCGACTGGTGTGGTCGTTGTTATGGGTGTTTGGAGGAAGAGAGAATTGGTCTCTTAGAGATCAAGCCTTTGTTCGACCCAAACAGCATTTACATGAGAGATTGGGTGGAGTACAGTAGTAATTGTTGTGAGTGGTATGGCATCGAGTGTGATAACACTACAAGGCGAGTGATCCACCTCTCTCTTTGGGATGCAACGGATTTCCTCTTGGGGGATTGGGTTCTCAACGCATCTTTGTTTCTGCCTTTTAAGGAATTGCAAAGTCTTGATTTGAGTTTTAATGGATTAGTTGGTTGCTCTGAGAATGAGGGTCGGTTCAATGCTTCTGTTCTTATAATCATAAAATAAATTCATATCATTGTGTGAATCTTATACTGAAATTACGCTGATGAAGTGGCTAGCTGGTGTTTAATGACAATTATCTTGCTTTGATGTTTCTCTTCCAGGCTTCGAAGTCCTACCATCAAAACTGGAGGTACTTGACCTAACTCGGAACCGATTTAATAATGATAAAGGCATTTTATCATGCTTCAATGGGATTTCCGCTCTCAAGTCTTTGGACCTGTCAGACAATCAGCTGACAGGGTCAGGTAGCTTCTATGATAACCGTTTAATTATTTAGCTTTGAAACATTTTCTTTTCTCCTTGTCATATGATTTAGCTTCTATGCGTTTATTTCCTTCCAATATGCTTAATTTTGAGAAACATCATGCAGGTCTCAAAGTCTTGTCATCAAGGTTGAAAAAGCTGGAGAACCTTCACCTGAGTGCCAATCAATGCAACGATAGCATTTTTTCATCTATAACTGGATTTTCATCTCTCAAGTCTTTGGATCTGTCATACAATGAGGTGACAGGGTCAGGTAGCTTCTATGGTGACCGTTTAATTATTTAGCTTTGAAACATTTTCTTTTCTCCTTGTCATATGATTTAGCTTCTATGCGTTTATTTCCTTCCAATATGCTTAATTTTGAGAAACATCATGCAGGTCTCAAAGTCTTGTCATCAAGGTTGCAAAAGCTGGAGAACCTTCACCTAAGTGGGAATCAGTGCAACGATAGCATTTTTTCATCTATAACTGGGTTTTCATCTCTCAAGTCTTTGGACCTGTCAGACAATCAGGTGACAGGATCAGGTAGCTTCGATGGTGACCGTTTAATTATTTAGCTTTGAAACATTTTCTTTTCTCCTTCTCATATGATTTAGCTTCTATGCGTTTATTTCCTTCCAATATGCTTAATTTTGAGAAACATCATGCAGGTCTCAAAGTCTTGTCATCAAGGTTGAAAAGGCTGGAGAACCTTGACCTAAGTGGGAATCAGTGCAACGATAGCATTTTTTCATCTCTAAGTGGGTTTTCATCCCTCAAGTATTTAAATCTATCAAAGAATCAGCTGACAGGATCATCTACTGGTATCAATAGTAAGTTGCATTCTCTTAAGAAAATTGAGGACTTTATATCTACTTAGTAATTAATGATAGCATTAATTTCATCTCTAAAGATTTATAAATTGTTTTTCTAATAAGACCGGAAGAGATCAAAATTAGGATGATTAAAAATTACTTTTTGACAATTAGGATGATTAAAGGTATTGTTACAGCTGTTATTATGGTCACTGTTAGTGCAGATTAATTACGGTAGCTGGCAGATGCATGGACACGTGTTAGAAGTTGTTAAGAGTCTGTTAGAGTTAGTTAACAATATAATAAATCGTGTAATGCATGTGGGGAAGTATATATGCACGTGTTGGATTACGCACGCAAGAAATAACAGAATCATTCCTCTCTGCTTCATTCTGTTAGTTAACAATACACAAAATGGATACTTCCACTCTATCCTTCTTGACCAAAAAACGCAATCTTAATTAAGGCATAAAATCAGTACCTAGCTTGACGTTGAAGATATCTTTTGAGGGGTTGATATAGACTTGTTTTCGGCGGCATGATGTCGTAAAATGACAGATATTTGGATTTCCTAACCAGGGCGTTTTTGTATTTTTTTTATATGATAACGTTGATACAGTAGCAATTTAGTACTTTTATAAATAAAAATATTATTTTTAAAAAATAATTGACACACGTTTTAGCATGTGAGCTGTTCCATGCAATCTGGGTAATCTGTAAAGGAGTGTTAGGCGGCTAATTATTAATTTTTATTATAATTTTTTCTTAATTTCATTTTTTTTTAAAATGAATTTGGATTTAAAACTTCACATATTGTGAGTTCAGGAGATTAATCTAGATTTAAAAAATTCAATTATAATTGCTTGATTTTTTTTTAACTTAATATTTTTTAAATTTTATCCTTTAATATTTATTTAAATAAAAGAAAAAACCCAGCTTGTGGCATAGCATTGACCAAAACTATCTGGTTTAAATTAGAACTAAAGCTTAAATTATGACGAGGAAAAAAAATGTAAGATTGTATCATGCTCGTTTCTTTTGATTTTTTTTTAATTCGATGAAAATAAAAGTCCAAAGGCCAAAGACCCATGGAGAAGCAATATGATCCAGGCCTTTTTAAGAATTAATTTATATTGGATTTCAATTTGCAAGTTGGGCTATTTTTACTCTTAAATCAATAATTCGGTATTTTTGGAACTTCGGATACTTCTGAGGAGAAGAACGGCTATTATTCATTTTTACAATACACGAAATGGATACTTCCACTCTATCCTTCTGACAATTTTCTTTCAGGTTTTCAAGTGCTAGTTTCAGGGTTGAGGAATTTGGAGGAACTTCATCTTTATTCCAATAAATTGAACAACAACATTTTATCATCTCTCAGTGGATTTTCAACTCTCAAATCTCTAGATTTATCAGACAACATGTTCACAGGATCAACTGGTCTCAATGGTAAAGTTGTAAATCATTCCTACCTTAAGATAACATTCCCTAGTAAGGTTTAATAATTACATGTGTATTAACCCTTAAGTAATTATTTGGATGAAACCTTAAAAAGGCTTTATATAATTAATTCTTTATCGAGTGAAATAATTTGAAACTTACGGACATATACACGCTATTAACTTTTGTTCAATTTCTTAATTTATTTTTAAAATAAATGAAGGTGAATATTTAATTAATAAAATTTTAATATTATATTAAACAATTATTTTAATTTAAAAACTTAAACTATGTCTTGTATATTAACTCTAACATTATAAATGATATAATTATTGTAAATAATTATTATTGATTAATTGTTCTCTCTATCACAGGTTTAAGGAATTTGGAGGAACTTTATCTGGGTTCCAATAAATTTAACGACAGCATTTTATTATCTCTCAGTGGATTTTCAACTCTCAAATCTCTAGATCTGTCAAACAATAGCTTCACGGGATCAACTGGTCTCAATGGTAAAGTTGTAAATCATTTCTACCTCAAGATAACATTCCCTAGTAAGGTTTAATAATTACATGTGTATTAACCCTTAAGTAATTGTTTGGATGAAGCCTTAAAAAGGCTTTATATAATTAATTCTTTAACGAGTGAAATAATTTGAAACTTACGTACATATACATGCTATTAACTTTTGTTCAATTTCTTAATTTATTTTTAAAATAAATGAAGGTGAATATTTAATTAATAAAATTTTAATATCACATCAAAAATTATTTTAATTTTAAAAATTAAGCTATGTCTTGTATATTAACTCTAACATTATAAATTATTTAAATATTGTAAATCATTATTATTGATTGTTCTCTCTATCACAGGTTTAAGGAATTTAGAAACGTTGTATCTGGATTCAACTGACTTCAAGGAAAGCATTTTGATAGAGTCATTGGGAGCGTTGCCATCCCTCAAGACCTTAGATGCAAGTTATAGTAATTTTACACACTTTGGGAAAGGTCAGTGACAGTTTTGGTGCCTAATACAATACGATATTTTATAATATATTGATGGATTTATTTGACCACAGGGTTGTGTAATTCGTCTAGCCTTGAAGAAGTGTTCCTCGATGATTCTTCACTCCCAGCAAGCTTTCTTAGGAACATTGGACCCTTGTCTACTCTTAAAGTCCTATCCTTGGCCGGAGTTGACTTCAATAGCACCCTACCTGCTCAAGGTAATTAAAAAATCTGATCTTTATACAATTCCATGGAAGAACAACAAATCTATTGAAGAACCAGTTGTTCATTAATATTTGACATGAACATAGATATTTGTGTTATATCTATGTTTTATTAAACTAAAAGTTTACTCCTAATGTTACGTATAGAGATTCTCAATCTCTAAAATTTCTCAATCTTAAATTATAGAAAAAACTTTCAATTAAAAAATTTATGAATATCAATAATCTAGACAATTAATCTCTAAAAAAACTAACAAACAAAGTTGTTTAAATAAAATCTAAAACCGACATAGCTATTGAAACAAAAATCAACTAAAACTTTAAAACCTCACTAAGCAATTACATAATTAATATATTCCTATTCCCTTAACATGAACATATGAATATATTCTGCAGGTTGGTGTGAACTGAAGAATCTTGAAGAGCTATATCTCTCAGGAAACAATCTAAAGGGCGTACTCCCTCCTTGTTTGGGAAATCTATCATTTCTACAAATCTTGGATTTATCTCACAATCAATTGGAGGGAAATATTGCCTTTAGTTACCTTTCCCATCTTAAGCAGCTCAGATCCCTCTCAATTAAAAATAACTACTTTCAAGTTCCAATATCATTTGGTTCATTTATGAACCTCTCCAACCTCAAGCTCATTGCATGCGATAACAATGAGCTAATAGCTGCACCCAGTTTTCAGCCTTCAGCTCCCAAGTTCCAGCTTCTTTTCTTTAGTGCTTCAAACTGTACTCCAAAACCACTCAAGGCTGGATTTACAAACTTCCTGCATAGCCAATACGATTTGATGTTTGTTGATCTATCCCACAACAAATTCGTTGGAGAACCTTTCCCATCTTGGCTGTTTGAGAATAATAGAAAGTTAAATCGACTATATTTGAGAGACACCTCAATTACAGGTCCTTTGCAGCTGCCACAACATCCAACACCCTACCTTCAGACAGTAGATATTTCTGGCAACACCATACATGGTCAAATTGCAAGGAACATATGTTCGATTTTTCCACGTTTGAAGAACTTCTTGATGGCTAACAATAGCCTCACAGGTTGCATTCCTCGTTGTTTTGGGAATATGAGCTCTCTCGAATTCTTGGATCTTTCCAACAATCACATGTCTTGTGAACTGCTTGAGCATAATTTGCCAACAGTAGGCTCGTTGTGGTCCTTACAGCTGTCCAACAACAACTTCAGTGGGCGATTACCACCATCTGTGTTCAACATGACTTACCTACTTTACCTCCTTCTAGATGGAAACAAATTTGTAGGAGAAGTACCAGGTACCTTTTCTCTTGAATCATCACTTTTGTGGTTGGATATCAGTAACAATCTTTTGTCAGGCATGCTTCCAAGGGGAATAGGGAACTCTTCAAAAAACCAACTTGATGGAATTGATTTGTCCAGAAATCATTTTGAAGGTACCATTCCAATAGAATATTTCAATTCTTCTGGGCTTGAATTTGTAGATCTTTCTGAAAACAATCTGTCTGGGTCATTACCGTTGGGCTTCCATGCATTAGATTTACGCTATGTCCACCTATACGGAAATAGATTGAGCGGTCCACTGCCATATGATTTTTATAATCTCTCTTCGTTGGTGACATTAGATCTCGGCGATAACAACTTAACTGGGCCCATTCCAAATTGGATTGATAGCCTTTCAGAATTGAGCATTTTTGTTCTCAAATCTAATCAATTCAATGGGAAACTTCCTCATCAGTTATGCTTGTTAAGGAAATTAAGCATATTGGATCTTTCAGAAAATAATTTTTCTGGTCTGTTACCCTCATGTTTGAGCAATTTAAATCTTACGGCATCAGATGAAAAAACTTCGGTTGAACCTGATTGGGGGTCACGAGATTATTGGAGCGAGGAAGAAATGTTTTCATCCATGGGGGGAAGAGGATTTTCTCCTTCTGACACAATGTTGTGGCCAGAGATCAGTGTAAAAATAGCTGTGGAGCTTACAGCAAAGAAAAATTTCTACACTTACGAAGGCGGTATCCTTCGTTACATGTCTGCTTTGGATCTTTCTTGTAACAGATTCACTGGAGAAATCCCGACAGAATGGGGAAACTTAAGTGGGATATATTCTCTAAATCTGTCACAAAATAATCTCACTGGATTGATCCCTTCATCTTTCTCCAATCTGAAGCACATAGAGAGCTTGGATCTTTCTCACAACAACTTGAATGGGAGAATTCCTGCACAACTCGTTGAACTGACCTTTCTAGCTGTTTTCAACGTGTCGTACAATAATTTGTCAGGAAGAACACCGGAGATGAAAAATCAATTTGGTACCTTTGATGAAAGCAGTTATAAAGGGAATCCTCTTCTTTGTGGACCTCCATTGCAAAACAGTTGCGACAAAACAGAATCACCATCAGCGAGAGTGCCTAATGATTGCAATGGAGATGGTGGCTTCATAGACATGTACAGTTTCTATGCCAGTTTTGGTGTGTGTTACATAATTGCGGTGTTGACAATTGCAGCAGTACTGTGCATAAATCCGCATTGGCGACGCAGGTGGTTTTACTTCATTGAAGAATGCATCGACACTTGCTTCTGCTTTTTGGCTATAAACTTTCGCAAGTTGTCCAGATTCAGAAGGTGATTGGGTCTTATCATGAGCGTGTGGGCTGCTTTCTGAATTTGTTGCAATCCTCTGTAGGGAAGCAGTCGCATTCCAAACCAATGGTTGCTCACAACATGTTTAGCAATTTGCCTGTGAGAAGTGTTCCGTCGAAGTGTCTGGTTCTTGTTGCTTAGCCTTTCTGTTTTGACATGACTTGTGTTTGTCCTTGTGCTTATATCCATATTTGTTTGTTTCGTTGTTATGTCTTAATTATGTTGCGTTTTGGTCTTAGATAAGCAACCAACCAATATTTCTTGGCTTCTTGTGATTTCTATATCCCTAATAATATTGGAATTTATTCACAATTGTAATAGTTTACAGTATCGTATTTTCTCAATTAAAAAAATAATTGATAGAACCGAAGGAATGTGGTAAAGCAAAAAATTCGTTTGCTGAAAGAACATAAGTCTAAACTTAAAACAAGGCAATATTTTATTTATTTATTGAATAATCAGTATTTATCTATTTTGGCAATTTTCTCGGCCCTAGCTATTTAAGCCTTACTTGTGGGTTATTTTGAACATCAAGAGTTTATTTCAGATTTTTCTCTCGTGTTGGGTCTCTTTCAAGCCCATTTTGCACTTAATTTTGAATTTTTTTAATTAAATCGGTTTTAAACTTTTATATCAACAATTGGAGTATTGTTTTAAGATTAGATTATTTAATTGTAATTTTTCTGAAAAATACGAGAGTTTTTTTTCTTTATTCCTCTATAATTTCAAGGCTATAAGAGAACCCTAATTCATTCACGCCTCATGAAATTCAATTTGGCCAGTAGTGGTATAAGGAAATGAAAAGGTTGTTAGAAAAGTTAAGATTTTTGAATGTTTCATTTTACAATGTTCACTACTTCTTAACTTCACCTGTTTGTTTCCTGTTCCAATCTTATGCTTGGCTCCTCCAAGCTGCAATTAATTAAGGGGAAATGTAAATATATTAAAGGCTCTAGTCCTATCACATGTCAAAAGATTAGAGAATGAAATGGTTAGAATACTGTTAGTAGCTGTTAGTCTTGTTTGTCAGTTAAGAAAATCAGTTAGTATTGTTTAGTGAAGAATAGATAACGTGAATAAGCTTGCTACTGTAACAATATATAAACTGATGTCAAATAAAGGAACAACATTCAATTAATAAAACAGATAATCAAAACAGAATTTCTTCTTTCTCTTTGTTTAACAGAATTCTTCTTTGCTTTTCTTCATCTCTCTCTGTTCCTTTTTCTGTGTAAATCTTACTATCCTAACAGCTGTATGCCCTCCAGAACTGGAAGAGATGTGTCGAAATATCGTAAAGAAGTGCGAGGGACTGCCACTTGCAATTGTAGCAATAGGAGGCCTACTGTCGAAGAAGAAAAATGGAGGTTTGGAATGGAAGAAAGTCCATGACTGCCTAGCTACAGAATTGAAAAGTAACGACGACCTTGGGAGTCTACGTAGAATACTTCAACTAAGTTACGATAATCTTCCTTACTACCTCAAACAGTGTTATTTGTATTTAAGTGTTTTTCCAGAGGATTATTTGATAAAGTTGATCCGGCTATGGATAGTTGAAAGGTTTGTGGAAGAGAAGCAAGGCTTTACAATGGAGGAAGTAGCAGAGGAATACATTAATGAACTCGTGAATAGGAGTTTTTTTTTGTTATAAATCGGGGCTAAAGCCCAAAATTAAATTAAACGAGGGAACATCGTTCCAATCAAGTCATAGTATAAAAACCAATATAAGCCCTCTAGAGGGTCATTAATAATCGAATCCTTCTTAAAAAGTGGATGCCTGGAAAGCTCAAAGTTAGCAAGCCAATCAACAGTAGCATTCGCCTCCCTGTAAGAATGTTGCACTTGGACTACCTAATCTCTACTTAGAGCTTCACGAGCTCTGTTAACCAAGGCAAAGTTAGTATCAGCTTTCACGGATTGTTTCAAGAGCAGACCCACCACAACCAAAGAATCAGATTTCAAAATAATCTTGCGAAAGCCCAAAGACCAAGCCAACTCTAGCCCTGTAATCACCGTCCATAACTCAGCACGAACTAAAGTACAAATCCCTGTATTAATAGAAAAACCTCTAATCTAAGAGCCCATGCAATCCCTAATTAATCGTCCTGCCGCTGCTAAACCTGGGTTGCCTTTACTACATCCATCTACATTTAATTTCATCCAATTCGGAGGGGGGTAATTCCATCCCACAACATTCATCTTCTTAGAAATCAAAGTATTAAGCTCCTCATGGAGTCCAGCTCCCATTATGTCTTTGGTCAAACCCCAAATAGCCATTAAAGGATGGCCTGCCACTTTTGGAGTCTCCCTAAAAATGCGACAATTCATGTACTTCCAAAGGAACCACACAGTAACACCAAACAAGATTGACCAGCACCAACCTTCCTTCGTATTAACTATGCTTGACAAGTTAAACAGCAACCATACATGTAATGTAATAGCCCGGCTTTTTCAAGCCCAAAACAACAGAAAGTTTTTTTTTTCTTGACACACATCGTGTCGGTAATCGGCGAACATGTTCCCTTCACATCATCAATATATAATCCATACATCAACAACAATCAACATTTCATTTAAAAATGAATCTTACATAAACTTATAATATTATGTTTGCATGATTAGAAGTTCGCATTTAAAATATATATGCATAGTCATGAGTTTGTATTCTATCCTACAAATAGTCATCACAAATTTAATCTAAAAGGATCTAATAATAGTTATACATTCAGTACATTGATTCATATAAAATACATCATGATTTAGAATGCAACTACATGATTCCTTGTAAAAGTAGGTTCCCATGTATCGGGTTTCCTAGGCACCTTGTTGGTATGACGTCCCTACTGCAGTACAAAACATTTACAAGAATGCAATTACTTATTAATAATAATAATAATAACAATAAGAAAATGGTCTGGCATTTTAACGAAGCATTAACATTATCTCATGTTTAAAGCGTGACATTTGTAGTTCCTTCATGTTCTTGGTATACATAACTTGCGGTATATATATATAGACACCAATTCTTGCAATCAACTATAATCTTAAATCCGGCCATTCTTTTAAGACATCATTTGTCGAGGTTAACTATTCACTCACCCCGGCCATCCCCTTCGAATTCCATCAGCCAAAACTAATCAACAGTTTGTCCCGGTCATCCCTTTGGATGCCATTAGCCGAAGCTAATCGTTCATTTATTCCAGTCATCCATTCGGATGCTATTAGCTGAAGCTAATTAATCATTTTTCCCGGTCATCCCTTTAGATGCCATTACCGAAGCTAATCATTCATTTGTCCCGGTCATCCATTCGGATGCCATTAGCCGAAGCTAATCAATAGTTTGTCCCGGTCATCCCTTCGGATGCTATTAGCCGAAGCTAATCAATCGTTTGTCGCCAAAGCTAATCAATCGTTTGTCCCGGTCATCCCTTCGGATGCCATTAGCCGAAGCTAATCAATTGTTTGTCTCGGTCATCCCTTCGGATGCCATTAGCCGAAGCTAATCAATCGTTTGTCAACATTTAAGCATTTGGCAATCTGATATCTGAATTAACACAATACGACAACGTTCATGATAAGGTATTTCATTGTTCAAGGTCATCTCTTCAGATGCCCTTAGCCGAAGCTAATCGTTCATTTATTAACATTTAAGCATTTGACAGTCTGATATCTGAATTAACACAATACAATAATATTCATGATAAAGCATTTTCATTATTCAACATTATTTAAAAGGAAGGTGAAAGTCACCTACCAGCAATAGAAGCTCTACTCGTGCTCCCTTGTTGTTGCTGTTGCACCACATCGGTGGTCCCTCCTGCAGTCACAGACTCATCTCATAAATTTTCCTCATTCAAGGATATGTTTTATAATAATCATATCAATAGCTAATAAATCTTTCTTTATATCTTATGTTTTTCTCATTACACCCATTAATGTTGTCATCCTTTATCCAACCATAGTTATCATTCCTTCAGGCCGATATTATAGAGAATCCATATTCATCCATTACTCATATGTTACTTTCTTATGCATGTTCATATCCTCATAATAACATACATACATATATCATGTATATTTTCAGAGTTAGTATCTCAATGTGCAAGTGTTCGTATGACTCAATTCCTTTATATAATATTCACGTGAAAGTCTACTGTTACTGTTTGACTTTTCCAACCGTTACTGTTTGACTTTTCCAATTGTTACTGTTTGACTTTTCCAACCGTTACTGTTTGACTTTTCCAACTGTTACTGTTTAGACATTTGAACTGTTACTGTCTACACTTTGAACTGTTACTGTCTAGACATTGAACTGTTACTGTCTACACTTTGAACTGTTACTGTCTAGACATTTGAACTGTTACTGTCTACACTTTGAACTGTTACTGTCTACACATTGAACTGTTACTGTCTGAACACTCATCAGATTTTTTACTATATCTAGACTTATAGAACTCTGTTTCAAGCGAGATTAGTCTCGTTGGAAAGCTAATACACGAGGCTACAAGTTCTTTGAAGGAAGGAGAACCCAGTTCTGCCTTTGAAATAGTTAAAATTGCTCATCAACAAACACTACCCTACAGGGTCTGTCAAGACCCAATCTCGGTTGATGACCCATAACTGGGGTTCTACAGCTCCACATGGAGCAAGACCAATTTCTTAGTTAGCTAACATCTAAAAGTACAATTACTATGAGAAACTTGATCTTAATTCTCTCATCCTTCTACTCAAATTCTCTCCAAAAGTTAGGAGACGAATCTGTCCAGATTTATCAACCTTTCCATTTACACACAACATCCACAATTTAACCTTTTCTCTATAATCTCAATCCCCTAGTCATATCACATATCGTTTAAGACTGTAAAAAAAATATCTTTATAAGAGCCAATTTATCTTATTTATTTCAATCTTCCCTCTTAACGTCAAAATAAAACATTCTTGTCGATTTTACAAACTTTCCAAACAATATTCTTCTAAACACAATCCTTGACACAGTTCCTATAAACCATAAATAACAAATGAATAATATTCCAAACAATCTATACTGTCAAGTTATAATGCATTATTATGAGTATAACATATCCAAATATTAACTTCATCAAATGGTGAAATTTCCAGAAACATGGGTTTAACCGAACTGACCTCAAACTTGCAGACCTACTGTGCGAGATACACAACTTCTATACCAAATGTTTGTTTCAGATCTCCACCGTTTAGAATCTAGACAAAATCAGGAAGAACAACATATCCAACATACTTACAAGCGCTCCATACACTACACAAAAATATAAGGAGATAAATGGTTCCCTTGACGAATTCCTCTAGTGGGGAGGAATTTTTTAAAAGGAATCCCATTCCACAAGACGCTTAAGGATGTAGTTTCAATGCACTTCATAATGAGATCCACTATGCTTCTTGGAATTCCTATTAATGTAAGAGTGTCTCTAATAAAATAACGGAGCCTATCATAGGCTTTTTCCAAATCCACTTTAATAGCCATCACCCCCTTTTTTCTTTTTTAATTGCGCATAGAGTGGATAATTTCCCGTGCTATAACGATATTATCAACAATCTGCTTACCAGGAACAAAGCGGCTTTGGTTCATAAAAACAAGCTTCTGCATAAGTGGCTTTAACCTGTTAACCAAAAGTTTTGTGAGGGTTTTATAAATTACATTACATAACCCTATTGGCCTGAATTGGTGGATATATTCAGGTTTTGGAACTTTGGGAATGAGCACCAAGTATGAATGAATCACCTCCGCAACCTCCTGTTTGTTGGCAAAAACCTCCTTAATGAACCTACATAGATCACCCCCCACAACACTCCATTGGGTCTGGAAGAAATAAGGTTGGAAACCATCAGGGCCGGGAGCTTTAAGAGGTTTCATATCAAAGATAGCCTTGCGAATCTCCTCATCCGAAACCTTTTCAAGAAGACCAGTACTGTAACTATTCTCCAAGTCAGAGAAAGCCGAAAAAAAGGAAATCTCATCATTTGGAACCTCATCTTCCATGAACAAGTGTTTATAAAAATCTACTGTCAACTTTTTGAGTTTATCTTCTTCCCACACCCAATTGTTACCAGAATCTTTCAGACACCCAATCATGTTCCTCTGTCTCCTAATAATAGTTTTTGTATGGAAGTAAGATGTGTTTCTATCCCCAAAATTAATCCAATTACACCGATACTTTTGAGCCTAAAAAATTTCTTCTTGTTGTAGAATCTGATTGTATTCCTTCAACAGAGTCTTCTATAGATTAATTAAAAAACTGTTATGTCCCCCATTCAAATGCTTTTGAACTCCTCCAAGCCTAGCCAGAACTCTCTTCTTACGCTGAAAAATACTCCCAAAAACTTCCCAATTCCAATCCTTCAACTTCAAAGTTAGATTATCTAAGGCAGTAATGAAGTTTGAACTAGACCTCCATCCAGTCTTTAACAAATCCGCAAAGGAATCATGTGTTGTCCATGCCACTTCAAAACAAAAGGGTCTAACAAGTTTCTGACCATTGTCACACTTGGTCATAAAATCAGCTAATAATGGGTGATGATCTGATTTCACCCTAGGCAGTACACGTATACTAAGCTCTGGGAACTGGATTCTGAAAGATTGATTACTAAAACCTCTATCTAACCTCTCGAATACTCTCCCGTAACCTCTATTTTCTGCCACTCTCCAGGTAAATTTAGGTCCCAAACTACCCAAATAATTTAACCCACACTTTTGCACCCGCTTATTAAACCTCAAACATCTCCTCATATCTATTGGTGCACTCTTTTCTGCCGCCCTCATAATCTCATTAAAATCACCTACAATCATCCACGGTAATGATATAGAGCTCGCTAAATCCTTGATATCCTCAACAAGCTCTTTTTAATTGATCATTCGGGTTGGCATATACAAAGCTACATAGCCAAGGACATGAACCCCCTTCATCAAAGACCACATGAATGATGCGTTCATTCCTACGTGGGTAAATGCATGGGGCAGGGACGTGGGACGAATAAGGAATGAGTCTTTGTTAGTTACTAGTAACGTGGGGTGAATGAAGAATGAGTCTTTGTTAGTTACTGGTCATGGCTGAAAACTAGTGTAGTGGGAGGAGTATTTCCTTATTATTAGCTTCATATTGTTAGTGCTTTCCTATTCTTAAGCAGGTAGTTTATTCTTCTCAGTTTAGTCGGCTATAAAATATAGTCAATAGGTTGTTTTGAATTATGCAGAAAATAAATAACATCCTTCCTACTCCGTCTCTTCTTCCCTTCTGTCTTGATTCTTTCATAGTTGATAGAAAATTACTTATCAATTGGTATCAGAGCCTGGTTTCAACATGGACACCAGAGGAAAATCTAATGCTGAGTTCCGCAGTGAGGTCAATGAAGCTTTGGCTAGACACGAAACCAACTTCGATCAGGTGCATGGCACTTTACAAACGATACTGACTGAGTTACAAGCCTTACGCGTCTCTAGGAGCCCAAGAATGAATCCTCCGGAGTTGAACCCATTTGCTCCTGCTGAATCATCAGGCCACAACTCAGGAAACCATCAATCTTCACTTAAACTGAATTTTTCAAAATTCAGCGGGGAAAGATCCTATGGGGTGGATTTACAAATCTGAGCAGTATTTTGAGTACAATAACGTCCCACCTGTTCAACGAGTACCGCTTGCATCCTTCCACCTAGAGGGAATAGCCTTACAATGGTATCGATGGATGACTAAATTCCAGGGACCATTAACATGGGAAGAATTCACCAAAGCCCTTCTCCGATGTTTTGGCCCAACTGATTTTGAAGACCCCTCTGAAGCTCTTTCAAGACTGCGACAAACTTCTACCATTGCAGCCTATCAAGAAGAGTTTGAAAAACTCTCCCATCAAGTTGATGGCCTTCCAGAAACCTTTCTTATCGGCTGTTTCATTGCAGGTCTAAGAGATGACATTCGCTTGGATGTCAAGATTAAGCATCCAACCACACTATCAGATACCATCGGTGTCGCAAGGTTGATTGAAGAACGAAACCAACTTCAAAAGAAGGTGACACACCCTTTCCGGATCCAACCAACCGCAACTACAACAAAGCCAAGCATGAGTAATACTGTCGGGGTGCTTGGACCTCCACCAAATCTGCGGCAGAGCATGAATTCCACGTCAAATGCCAGACGTATTTCCACCCAGGAAGCACGAGAACGGCGAGAAAAAGGTTTATGTTACTATTGTGATGAGAAATTCAGTCCGGGTCATCGCTGCTAACGACCCCAATTATTCATGATTTGTGACTCAAATGATCAGGAGTCTGTGGAACAATCGGAGATACTACCCGCTGCAGAGGACCAGGAAGCTTTTCCTGAAATTTCCTTCCATGCAATTATAGGTACGTCTCACCCCCAAACCCTTCGGGTGATGGGAAGATTGAGGAGCAAAGAAGTCATGGTATTGATAGACGGTGGAAGCACACACAATTTCATTGATCAGTCCATAGTCCACAAATATGAATTACTTGTGATTCCTGATAAAAAATTCCAAGTGACAATAGCCAATGGGGAGAAGATAGATTACACTGGATTGTGTCCATCACTCACCATCTTGATACAAGGACAGATTGTTACAGCAGATTACTTTATTCTTCCAGTAGCAGCGTGCCCAGTAGTGTTGGGCGTGCAGTGGCTGGTGACACTGGGACCGGTGGAGACCGATTACAAGAGACTCATAATGTCTTTCAAAAAAGATGGAAATTTATATGTGTTCCAAGGGCTGAAACAATCCGGCCTACAAGAGTTGACAGAGAAGGAGTTCAATACTATGTACGTATCTAGCCAATTCTTTGCTATCATTCCAGTAGGCTCTACTACCCAGCCAAAGTCACAATCCTCTGAAATAGCCCAACTCTTATCCAATTTCTCTCACGTTTTCAACCCTCCTACAGCCTTACCACCTAAACGACCACATGACCACCAAATTATGCTGCAGCCCAACATCCAGCCAGTCAATGTAAGACCTTACAAATATCCATATTATCAAAAGTCTGAGATTGAACGGATGGTAAAAGAGCTACTACACGCAGGGTTCATACGTCCCAGCCATAGCCCATTCTCTTCACCGGTCTTGTTGGTCAGGAAAGCAGATGGGGATTGGCGTTTCTGCATAGACTATTGAGCTCTAAATGATCTTACCATCAAGGATAAATATCCTATTCCAGTCATCGATGAACTTCTTGACGAATTACATGGAGCCAAATTTTTTTCCAAGCTCGATCTTCGTGCAGGTTATCACCAAATCAAAGTACAGGAAGAAGACATCCCTAAAGGCCACTATGAGTTTGTTGTCATGCCGTTTGGACTTACTAACGTACCTGCAACCTTCCAAGGTCTTATGAATGATCTCTTTCGTTCTCATTTACGGAAATTCATTCTTGTCTTCTTTGATGACATTTTGGTGTATTCAAAATCTTGGGAGGATCATTTAAGTCACCTCCACACTATTTTGACAATCTTGTCTACTAACATTTTATTGGCAAAGGAATCTAAATGCAGGTTTGGGGTTACTTCAGTGGATTATTTAGGCCATGTTATATCAGAACAAGGAGTTTCTGTCGATCCGTCCAAAATCATAGCAGTTCTGGAATGGCCTACTCCAACCACCGTTAAAGGGGTCCGAGGATTTTTGGGTTTAGCCGGGTACTACCGAAAATTTATTCGGAATTTTAGTACCATTGCTGCTCCCCTCAACCAGTTGTTATCCAAGGATGGTTTCAAATGGAACGATATGGCAGAAAAGGCGTTCAATGATTTGAAACAAGCATTAACATCTCCTCCCGTTTTGGCTCTACCAGATTTTACACAGCCGTTTGTCATTGAGTGTGATGCTTGCGGAGTTGGCCTAGGAGCTGTGCTGTCTCAAAACAATCGTCCCATAGCTTACTATAGTGAGGCTCTGAAAGGTTCAACGCTAATTCTCTCTACATATGAAAAAGAGATGTTAGCAATTGTGAAGTCCATTAAGAAATGGAGACCCTACTTGCTTGGCAAACCATTCATTGTGCGCACAGACCAACAAAGTCTCAAATATTTGTTGGAGCAGCGCATTACTACACCAGCTCAGACTCGTTGGTTACCGAAGATTATGGGATATGACTATATTATCGAGTACAAGAAAGGAGTTGACAATCAGGCAGCTGATTCTCTTTCACGGGTAGCTGAATGTCAGTTTCTTTCCATCTCTACTCCACATGTTGATTGGTGGCAGAAGCTTCAATATGAAGTGTCACATGATCCATTCTTTACACCTTTGGCTGACAGTACAACTTCCACTGCTGCATTTTCATACCAAAATGGAGTTTGGTTCAAAAAGGGTAAGATTTATTTAAGTCCCACTTCTTCTTTACTTCAAGATATCATTACAGAATGTCATTCTTCTCCTACGGGAGGACATTTTGGTTATCATAAAACCCTATCCCGACTCAAACAAAGCTTTTCCTGGCCGCAAATGCGTGGCACAGTCAAAGAATTTTTGTGAAGCTGTGATGTTTGTCAGCGATACAAGACAGATTCCATGCGACCTGCTGGATTACTTCAGCCTCTATCAATTCCTGACAGGATATGGGTTGACATATCCATGGATTTCATTGAAGGGTTACCACCATCCAGTGGTCATACGGTGGTTATGGTGGTTGTTGATCGTTTGTCTAAATATGCACATTTTGTTCCCATGAAACATCCATATACAGCTACCACGGTTGCACAAGCCTTCGTTTCTCACATAGTCCGGCTGCATGGAATTCCAGCTTCAATAGTTAGTGATCGGGACAGAGTATTTATTAGTTCTTTTTAGCGCACACTGTTTCGACTTCAGGGCACGAAGTTAGGCATGAGTTCAAGTTACCACCCTCAAACAGACGGGCAGACTGAGGTGATTAATCGTGTCTTGGAGCAGTACTTGCAGTGTTTTGCAGGGGACCAACCACGCAAATGGATTGACTGGATTCCATGGGCACAATTTAGTTATAACACCTTAGTCCATTCAGCAACCAAAATGACACCATTTGAGGCAGTGTATAGAGTTCCACCTCCAACCTTATTGATGTATGTCCCTGGAACTTCCAACGTACAGGTTGTGGATGGATACTTGCGTAATCGAGATGCCATCCTCTGTGAGTTGAGAAAGAATCTCTCATTAGCTCAAGCGCGGATGAAATGCCAAGCAGATCAGTGGCGCCGTGAGGTTAACTATGAAGTGGGCGACTTTGTCTACTTGAAACTGCAACCATACCGACAGACTTCGGTGGCCTTTCGCAGTTCTTTGAAGCTATCACCTCGGTATTTTGGTCCTTACCAAATTACAGAAAAAGTTGGACCAGTAGCTTATCGATTGACTTTGCCTTTGGGGTCTTTGATTCACAACGTCTTTCATGTTAGCATGTTAAAAAAACATGTTGGCCCCGTCACTACCATTTCTACTCAGCTTCCTCCTGTGAATGATGAAGCCAATATTCTGCCTCAACCTGAGACAGTTCTGGATCGCAGAGTCATCCAAAAAGGCCAATATCGTCCAAAGGTTGAAGTTCTCATTAAATGGACAGGCGCCTCACTTGATGATGCCACTTGGGAAGATGAACGCCGATTGGCTAAGTCCTATCCTGCATTCCTTGCGGACAAGGAATCCTAAGGGTGGGGAATTGATGCGTTCATTCCTACGTGGGTAAATGCATGGGGCAGGGACGTGGGACGAATGAGGAATGGGTCTTTGTTAGTTACTAGTAACATGGGGTGAATAAAGAATGAGTCTTTGTTAGTTACTGGTCATGGCTGAAAACTAGTGTAGTGGGAGGAGTATTTCCTTATTATTAGTTTCGTATTGTTAGTGCTTTCCTATTCTTAAGCAGGTAGTTTATTCTTCTCAGTTTAGTCGGCTATAAAATATAGCCAATAGGTTGTTTTGAATTATGCAGAAAATAAATAACATCCATCCTACTCTGTCTCTTCTTCCCTTCTGTCTTAATTCTTTCATAGTTGATAGAAAATTACTTATCAATGAATGAGGTGTCTAGCGGTTTTTAACACTTTCAAATCATCCTTAGAACCATTCCATAATAACCAGATGCCACCCGACCTTCCCACTGCTTCAACTCTAACACTGTTTTCAAGTTTCAATTTCCCAATCACTCTATCTGCTATTAAACCACTAACTCTTGTTTCAACCACAGCTAACACATTAAAATTATGGATTCTCTTATAATTCAACACTAAGGAACAAAAATGATTACTATTCGCACCCCTACAATTCCAAATCATAATCTTCATCATAAATTAGGATAAAAATAAAGTTATTACGTGCAGCCCATATGGCCACGAACCATTTCCTCAGTTGTCTCATCTTCGTCTTCAGCTATTCTCGTGTCTTCATCCTCTTCTGGTTCCACGCTTACCTCAATATTTGTGGACTCCCCAAAAGTTACCTCTAACACTAGCTCACAATCTGGAGGTCGCGGGGAATGAGATTTGAAAGGCTCAACATTCAAATTTTTTCCACGAAGAACACCCACAATCTCTCTCTCTTCGTTTGCAGTAAGGAGTTTCTTCATATTAGAGTCGGATTGATTTGGGTTTCTCAAGATAATTTGTTTTTGAACAGGGGTGCGTTCTCTATTCACATGGTCTAGCAACTGGGTATTTCTCTATGAATTAATCTTTCGGCCTGGTTGTAACTCATGATGGGCCTGCTGCATATTAGATCCATTAACCTTATCCTTACTGTTAGGCACCCACTTACCCTGGGCCTTTATTCTCTCCTCATGTTTAAAATTCACCACGTCCATATTTTCCTTACAAAATCTGTTTTCACCCTTTGGCCTGCTTAGTCCTGGGATCTCTGCCCTCAATTCCTGGCTCCCTAAATCGTGGGATTCTACATATAAACCATTAAGCGCAGTAAAGCGTGATCCTCCCCCAATCTCTGTTTCCTTAAGATTCTCCCGTAGACTACTCCTTTTACCACCTTGTGAGAGATTTCCAAAGATTGGGGCAATCGAAATTGATTGGAATCCGTTTTCATGCTAAACTTTCGCCCCCCTACGGGCCACCATCCACCGGCCGTAATTCTCCGCCACCTCTGGTCTGACCACCGTATCCTCAGCTGGAACTGTTGGATCTCTTCCCTTCTCATTATTCGATGAGACCTGCTGCTCATCGTTACGCCTTATTCATGGAATAGGGGCACACCTCATGTTTGTGTCCATATTGACCACAACCAAAACAAATCATGTGCAACCCTTCATAGCTAATGTGTCGAATTCTACGTCTTAGTTTGAATTTGGATAACAATGGTTTAGTGAGATCCACTTCCACACATATGCGTGCATAGTTTCCGCGAATGTGCACAGAGGTTGTTCTGTCCACCTTCAAAGTCTTTCCGATATGGTTCCCAATCTTCCATAACACTGTGTTATCATAATACTCCATTGCCAAATCTGGTAGCCTAATCCACACTGCTACTTTTTCAATGGTTGCCACGTTAGGGTCGAAATTTGGGTGCCAAGATCGCATAGTAAGATAGTGGTCTGCCACCATCCAAGGTCCCCCAGACATGGCAGACTCTCGGTCTTCTTTGTTAGAAAATCTAGCTAGGAAGAAATCATTACCGAGATCCACCAAGTTCAAATCACCTTGAATCTTCCATATTATTTGCAGTCGCTTCAGTAAGAAGGTATAACTGACACGACACCCCAACACCTTTATGATTAAGGTTTGGCGCCATGGTTCTCTGATTCTTTTTTTCTCCTCCATAAAGAGCCTAATAACTGGGCAATCCTCCTCCTCTTCATCCTCCTCATCATCATCAGATGCAAAATCTTCCTGCTCTGGAATAGAGAAATTTGATTGTCCTCGAAAAGCCGATCCAATGAGAGACTCTTTGTAGCTGAAAGTTCCCCTCACATCATTCTCTGCATTCGTAGAATCAGACGTATCCATGTCGCTGACTTTGAGAACGTTGTTAATATGTTTTGATCTTTTTGTTCGAGCGTACCAGTAGATCTTTTTCTTCGGTGGAGACTTCCATCTTCAATTAGGGGTCCGGGTTGAAAAAAATAGTTGAGATAGCATATTAAGATACTTTCCAATCTTTAAGATTAAACGGCAACTCGTGAATAGGAGTTTGATCCAAGTGGTGGAGAAGAATTATTTTAATAGGGTCAAGACATGTCGTGTTCATGATCTAATGCGAGAAATCATTCAAATGAAATCCAGGGAAGAATCTTTTGTTATGATAGCAAACGGAACAAGAATCAGCAAGAATGAGAAAGTTCGGCGTCTATCAATCCATGAGAACTCTGAGGAAGTACAATCAGATATGAGATTTCCTTATCTGTGGTCTTTTTTGTCATTTTCTTCACATCATTCTTTTGAGCATGGTTTTCGCAATTACAATCTGTTGAGAGTATTGAATTTAGATCGAGCTCCCCTTTCCAGCTTCCTACCTGAATTGATTGAACTGATTCATTTGAGATACTTAAGTTTGAGATGGACCATGATAAGGGAGCTTCCAGAGTCCATAAGGAAGCTCAAGTACTTGGAAATACTTGATTTGAAAGGGAGTCCTGTGTCTTCTTTGCCTGCTGGGATCACTCAATTGACATGTCTTTGCCAGCTCCGTAACTATCGACACAGTTTCCAGTCATCATCGTTCTTCCCTGACACTCATGGAATGAGAGTTCCATCAGGAATAGGAAGATTGACTAACCTGCAGACATTGGGAAGCGTTGAAGTGAAAGAAGATTATGAGTTAGTCAGGGAGTTGGGAAAGCTAACTCAGTTGAGAAGGCTGGGCATTTTAAAGCTAAGAGAAGAGCAGGGAATGGATCTCTGTTATACTTTGGACAGGTTGAAACACCTTACTGCTTTTATCTTGTTTCACTAAACAACACTGAATTCTTACAATTTGACTCTCTTTCATCTCCTCCAAAATATCTCCAACGACTAAATCTCAAAGGTAGTCTTCCAGCTTTACCAGGATGGATAGCTTCACTCCAGTATATTTCCAAGCTAGTGCTTCAATAGTCTAATTTGAAATGTGATCCTCTCAAGGCCCTCCAGAAATTGCCCAGTTTGGTGGTGCTTGAACTCCGTCAAGCTTATGCAGGGGAAGAACTGTGTTGTGATCCTAGTGGATTTTCAAAGCTGAAGAGGCTGGGTCTCCATGAACTGGAGAGATTGCGGCGCATCAGAATAGCAAAGGGATCAATGCCTGGGTTAGAGAGGCTAGACATCACAGCATGCACGGTGCTAGAAACTGTGCCGGATGGGATTGAAAACCTGAAAAATATAGGAGACCTGGTTCTGTGGTATATGCCTTCAACATTCATCAAGACAATAGAGAGGTACCGCGGTGAAGATTTCTGGAGAGTTCAACATATCACAACAATCACCCGTATCTACGAGAGCCAGGGGATATAAAACTTTCTTCTTCTTCTTTTTGCAAGCCATTGATATTGTCTTTTGTTTTCATTTTATTGGCCCACACGGTGTCTATTATAATCCATGGTTGCCTGGGCATGCATTTCTTCAAACATAGAATATACCATCAGAGTATAAAATTAACGGATCATGTTATCGGGTTTCTTAATAATGTTTACCCTCTCATTTCCTTAATAATCCATTGATATAGTAAATACGCAAATAACTGTTGGCACTGTCCATCTAAAGGTATCATTAGTAAATTGAAAACCAGGAACGGAATATTAATATTTATGGATCAATGAAGTGAAAGTGTTTGGTTGTTTATTTATCTAGTTTTTTTTTTTTTTTGGAGGAACTGTTGCTGATATTGGAAAGTTTTTGAAAATAAAAAAAAAAAAGTTTACATTAGATTTATTTTTCGTTACCAATTCTATCAATTTATTTATTTTTCCAAAATGGTTTTCGATTCATATTTGAGTGAGCAAAAGAAGGGAATATTTTCCCTTTCCTTTTTAATTTGCTTTTGTAGTTGATTTTAATGTATGGAATAGAGTCCTCTGTTTTGGTTTTTGGAGGTTAGGTATATAGCTAGAATAAGGTACGGTGTAGGTTAGGTATTTAAAGCTTCGATCACAGCAACGGTGTTGCATGAATGGATGGATTTTAGCAATTCTTTTATGCTGGTTTTGTTTTATTCGTTTTGTCGTGTCATATAATTTTCATAGAATTAATTCAACTAAAAATCTTAAGCCATTAAGTGAGGTTTCAAAATATAATTTATATTAATTTTTATCAAATAAATAAAGATAGTGAGATTCGAACTCGTAACCGCTTGGTAATCAAGACTCTAATACCATGTCAAAGAACCAATTCAATCCAAAAACTTAAGCTGTAAGGTAAGATCTCAGAATATGATTTATATTATTCTCTATCCTGTAGTAATTTATTTATATTTTTTAATTTTATAAAAAATGATGAGAAAAAATAAAAATAACCAAAGATTCAAAAAGAAAAAAAAATAGAGATAGAGTTCTGATCTTGATCCAAGTGTGATAAGATTTTTCAAAAGATATGTAGATGTGAAAGAGAGACGCAATATTGCCTCTTGGACCAGGTGATGGAATACAAGGAGACCTATGAATAAATGACATAACCAGTCCAGGGAAAGTTAACAGCTTCAAGCCCTCGTCTGTACAATTTTACTATTAAAAAAGAAAAAAAGGTTCCAAACCTATGAAGTAGAAGATCATTGTTCATTGGATTAGTACTTTGAAATCCTAAACAGTATAAAAAACTGTTATTAGAACAAAAGGGAAAACCCACCTTTTGACTTTGTAACGTAGAAGCAGAGTATCCAACTTTGAGCCATGAAGACAGTCTGAGGCGAAAAAAAATGAGAAGCCAATAGTATAAAAAACTTTATAATCGTATCAGATTTCAAACATCGTTTTAGTAATGGAAAAAGAAGCCTCTACCACTCACAAGCAACCAACCACAGCAAAGAAGCCTCTACTCTGCCACCACAAGATCTTGTTGGGAAAATTAAGGAGTAGAGAAGATACTTGCAAGTAAAAAAATATCCTGAATGAAATGTGTGTATTGTGGTGGAAGAGGCTGAGTGGGTACGACGTGACGAACATCTTTTAATCAACTTGTCTCTCTTTTAAGAAGTATTATTGACGGTGAGCACCCCTCACATAACTCACTTCATGCATCTATTGGATCCTCATAAATAAGAATAAAGACAACCACTCACATTGACTTGGTGCATCTAGTACTGGAACCTAATATGTCCAAAAAAAATAAAATAATGAATTCTCTTAATCATAAATCCACATATGGCTTTTTTAGTACTGTAGTTTTTTTCCAAGTTTAATCACAAATCCACAGGGTTGGTATATTTAGTATTGTAGTTTAATCACAAATCCACATAGTAAAAACTGTTCATTTGCTCATACAGTAGCATAGTTTCTTGAATCTCTGTTTCTAATCGGAACAGGGGAGCAACGAGAAGATTGGAGTGGTCGCAGATTGTCTTTCTTTTGCTCATGACGCTGCCTGCCGAAACGCTGAAGATTTTCCCGCAGCTTGTAGGAGTCAAACCAAAGCCCATTCAAAGATTGTATAAGATCTGTTTGCATTAGGTTGGATTTCATGTTGACAAAACCGAACCTCCATTCCTTCAAATGGATTTGCGCAGTTTCTGCTTTTTGTTGAAAATTGCCGTTGTAGGAGTGTATTTGAGTTTCAACATTAACCCCAGCTTCCGCAAATCAGGTGTTATTCTTTTCTTCCACATTGTCAGTTAATACTGTAGAAATTTGCCGATGCATTTTGCTATTCTTTTCTTCCACCTTATCAATAATTTGCTTCTCTTTTCAGTTGTTCTGATATCTTCAGAGCTATTTTCTTTATTGGCTATTAGATCTCTGTAACAAATAATTTATCCACGAAAAATAAAGAACTACAGCATAGCAAACAAATTTAATGACCAAAAGGAAGAAATTTAATGACTGTGATTGTGCTTCTTCAGAATTTTACTTTTGCCCCAAATTCATTTTGATGGGATAGAGGTTGATGCAGTGGATAATTGGGAATCTTGACTTCACAGGCCGGCGAAGAAGAAAAACAAGTGCTAGTGGATGATGAGATTAAGAGACTTGTCAGAAAATCAGTTGTTCGAACAAATGACTTCCCAAGTCTATGAAGAAAAAAGCAAAGTAGCTTACACAACAAGTTGGAGGAACACCCTGTTCCACAAGCTTGAAAAGAAAACAATAACAAATAATAGACTAATGAAAATAATTGTAAGGGCCAAGATCAAATCAACTGCTCGAAAAATCACAATTTATTTTAATTATGTTAAAGAGTTTATGTTAAAAAATAATTTTTAACATTAAAAATAAAAGGAGTTTATTTTTTATTTGACTTTAAATATGTTTATTAACCATGTTTTAAATAATTTTTTCATCAAATAGAATCAATATTACAGGATTATGTTTAGTTAATCGTGTAATTTATAATAAAGATAAATTTAACATAGAACATTTTTTTTTGGCAAGCCATTGATAAATTTAAAATAGAATCATTTTATTGGCGACAGGCGGTGGTTGCTGCCTTTCTCCTCCACTGTTCAGAGACACACGGATCTCCTTTTTTTTCTTTCTCTCTTCTGCTTTTATTTATATTATTTCCACTCCCTGTCTCTTTTCTGTTTCTTCCCTCCTGGTTCTTCTTTTTTCTGTTTTTTTTTCTTTCCTCTTCTCTTCCCCTCCTCTGTTCTCCCCTGTTTTTCTTCCAACTCTCAAAATTCCCCCCTCCTGTTCTTTCGTCTCTGCCTGTCTCATTTACCTCCCCAAAACCATTCCTCCTCTAAAACGTCCCCAGCGTCTGTTATTTATAAGGACAGGGGAGAGGTAGCCACCCTATCATGTCCAAGCTCAGGGTAAGGTGACATGGGTTGATCTCTGTTTTTTTTTTTTAAACAATGTGTGAATCAATGATGATGTGGTCAAAACGAGCTGTTTTATTTAAAAGAAAATAGCATCAAATTGTGTCCATTTTCAAATTAATTTTTTATTTTTTATTTGTTCAATCAAGTTTTTAATTACAATTTTGATTTTAAAAATAAATTCAATTATATCCCTGCCAAATTCTAGCCCTAATATTGGCTAATGTTTTCACTTTAGTCCTTGATCTCGGATTTATGCAATTTGACCCTTAATTGATCAACAAACTTTCAATTTTTTCAATTTAGTGCATGATTTGAACAATTTCAGTTCCTCTATTTATGTGCATTTTCTAGTTTGATCCTTGGTTTCAGATTTCTTTAATCAAGTTCTTAAATGGTCATCAAACTTTAATATTTATGCAATTAAGCCCTGATTTGACTAAATCAACTCTTAAAAATTATATTTTGACCTCTGAACTTTAATTTTTCAAATTAAAGCCCAAATTGACTTTAAAATCAAATTTTCTTGTAATCAAACCCTTTATAAATTCAATTAAACATTCAATAAAATTTAATTAAGTCTATAAACATCTGATTTTGGACTTTTTTTTCCTCAAATTGAATTTTTTTTGTTAGCAAAGCTTTCGTTAGTAAAGAATATACTGTCAAATTTTAATTTTTATATTTTTAAACCTTCTCAATTAATTGTTAGTTATTTTTTGGATGCTCTGACATCCTCTTCTCACTACTATTATTTTTTGTTTTTTTTAATTTTTTTTTTTTTTTTGTGTTTTCTTCTTTTTTTGTGAGGGAACCAAAAATAAGAGACAAGAAGCTGAATAAAAGAACAACCCTAATTATTATTATAATTTTTTTTTTTGTATTAATCTTAGCACATTATATATATTTGTGCCCTATCAACTCTAATTAAGTCGGACTCCTATCCTGGTTATTATCAGGGCATTAAGCCTATCCAATAGAGTAAGCATTAAATAAAATAAAATATTTGGCCCATATTCGTTAAGAAACAACCTCTCAAGTCTCAACCCATGGCTAAAAGCATTTGAAGTCCTGATGTTCAAAAGCTTTTCAAACTAGGTACCTAGATAAATGTTGACTAAGGCAAACTGAGAATAAAGGGTTTATTATAAATTAAAATTTTTAAAATTCAAGAACATTATAAATATAATTTTTTTTAAATACTCAATTTTTTTTTGCTCTTTTTTTATTTGTCAAAAGGCTAATAAATGTTCATATAAAAAATAAACTAGAAAACCTTAATAATACTGAATAAAAAAAATAAATTAGGAAAAAAAATATCCTTAAAAGGGAAAAAACTATAAAATCATAATATGAATAAAAAAAATAAAATTAACTAAGTAAAATATCTATTTTCCTAAAAAAAATTCCTACATCAAATGTTTCTCTTTTTTTTTTCTTTGTTTTTTTTTCTAATTAGGTTGCGAGCTATAGTTATTTAATCCAACTTTGGTTTGACTCTTAAAATAATTTGAACTAATTTGGTTCTTAAATTAATTTAAACTAATTTAGACATTCATCTAACCATACTCGGGTAAGCTTCAAATTGATATGCAACTCAATACATATATTTATATTCAAAATCCAAATTAATGTCTCTCTCTCTCTCTCATTGTACATGCTTAGGATGTATTTATTGCTCCAGAATAAGTGATACTGACTTTATACCAGCTTCACATATAATATTTTATTTACATACAAAAAAATATTTATTTTCAGTATAGTACTCATCTACTATTTCTCATTTTACAATCAGCAGAGGAGAGAGAATGAGAATGAGAATGATAAAAATTAAGATTTATTTCCAACTCTAAATATTTCCTTTTTTATACGCTATTTATTTTAGTAGTTACATTTTTACTTGCTATTTGTTTATTGATATGATATTTAATTAACTTCATAAAAAAAAATCCACTAAACAAAATCCTAGCCATTAATTAACTTGAAATGTTATGTCAAGATTTAACTAGTGTTATGTAACGTCTAGGGTATGCTCGATACGTGGGTAAAGGAGTTTTCATCTCTTTTACTTATGTTCATAACAATTTCAAGGGTAGGAAAAAATCTAAAGAAGTTTAAGATTTAATCTCGAAAGTGGACTTAAATGATAACTTTATGGAGGGAGGGAGGGGTAAAAAAATAATGATTTATCAATTATAATACGACATTAATTGTATATGACCATCTAATTATGATTTTCGTGTTAGAAAAATATTATAAGAAAATAATTTTGGTAGAAGTAACTCTAGATCAAATTTTAGACCTAGAGTGGATTATAGTGATAGAAAATGTTGTATTATCATGAAAAAGAGTATATTCAGTATCACTGTGAGAAGAAGAAAGCCAATATAGAAGAACTGAAGCTAAGGAGCAAGAAGTCTAGAGATGCTGCGATAATGTTTGTGAGGACAAAACTAATGATTTTATTTTTTCTTGTTTTTTCAAGCCATTGATAATGTCCCCCCCCTTAATTATAGACGTCATCTCTGCCCTAAATTTCTTCATTCAAACACATCCATGTTTTAAATCTCATCATCCACTAGCACTTGTTTTTCTTCTTCGTAGACCTGTTAAGTCAAGATTCCCAACTATCCACTGCATCAATCTCTATCCCATCATCCTCTAGCACTTGTTTTCCTTCTTCGTAGACCTGTGAAGTCAAGATTCCCAATTATCCACTGCATCAAATCTCTATCCCATCAAAATGAATTTGGTGCAAGTTGGAGGAACACCCGTTCCTCTAGCTTGAAGAGAACCATTAACAGACTAATGAAAATAATTGTAGGGCCCAGGATCAAATCAATTGCTCTAACAGTAATCACAATTTATTTTAATTATGTTAAACTTGTACGTTAAAGAACTTATGTTGGAAAATCATTTTTAATATTAAAAATAAGCGGGGTTTGTTTTTTATTTGACTTTAAATATGTTAATTAATCATGTTTTAGATAATATTTTCATCATATAATTCAATATTACATGATTAAGTTTAGTTAATCAAGTAATTTAACATATGGATAAATTTAACATAAAACTTTTTTTTTTTTGGGCAAGCCATTGATATTATCTTTTGTTTTCAATTTTATTGGCCCACACGGTGTCTATGATGGCCATCTCTGCCCTTACTTCCTTCATTCAAACACATCAATAATACTTTAATCAATGCATTTTCTTTTTTCGTAGTTATATAAATATATTTATATAAAAAAAAGAAAATGAATTTGTTTTGAATGGACTAATATCATTCAGATTAAGAATCCAACAATAATGAATATGGAAGTAAATCAGCCTAACATATATTTCTTTCTTAAACCAAATTAGCAACAATTGATGATGTTCAGAAATTTTTTTATTCCACGAGATCAAATCAATTGTTCAGAACACATGACTTTCCATGTCTATATATGAAGAAAAAGCAAAGTAGTTTACTCAACAAGTTGGAGGAGTTGAGTAGTTAGATGTCTCAATTTTGTTTTTGGTTCAACAGTGACGAACATCTTATAATCAATTATGTGATATTAGCCTCTCTTTTAAGAAGTATTATGGACGGTGAGCACCCCTCACATAACTCATTTCATGCATCTATTGAATGCAACTCCGGTCCCATGTTTGAATCAGATGGTATAGGGTGTATTTAGGGTTGGGGTGAAATCAACTTTTTATTAAATTTTAATTTTTTCTGTTTTAATATTTTTTTATTTTTTAAATTATTTTGATACATTGATATTAAAATAATATAAAAAATAAAAAAAATATTATTTTAATGTATTTCTAAAAAAAACAACTACTTTCACTATCACACTCCTAATAAACTAATGAAAATAATTGTAAGGGCCAAGATCAAATCAACTGCTCGAACAATCACAATTTATTTTAATTATATTAAAGAATTTATATTAAAAAATAATTTTTAACATTAAAAATAAGAGGAGTATATTTTTTATTTGACTTTAAATATGTCTGTTAATCATGTTTTAAATAATTTTTTCGTCAAATAGAATGAATATTACAGGATTATATTTAGTTAATCGTGTAATTTAAAATAAAGATAAATTTAACATAAAACTTTTTTTTTTTTTGCAAGCCATTGATATTGTCTTTTGTTTTCATTTTATTGGCCCCCACGGTGTCTATTATAATCCATGGTTGCCTGGGCATGCATTTCTTCAATCATAGAATATATCAGAGTATAAAATTAACGGAACATGTTATCGAGTTTCTTAATAATGTTTACCCTCTCATTTCCTTCTAATACTAATTTGCAGCAGCTAGTCGAATGCGTGTCCAAAAATGTTTCTTATTGACAGTACTCTTGTTCAGCTGTGACCAATAATTGAGACCAAATATATCAGCTGACATTCAATCAACAGAGAACTAATCCACCAAACCTTTAGGCTGATATATTAGCTTAGCCATGGCGTGATCTGTGGTGAAATTTAAGCATCAATGGACAATAACTTAGGTCTCTTCTGGTAAGCCACTATCTTTCCTGTAATCATGGTTGTAAGGTTTGGTTTCAGCCATGAAAAGATGATTGATAACAACTTAACAAGTTTCAGCATGTTGCTTGAATTGTCAGAGATAAATTATGATTATTTGCTTGCAGAAATTATAGTGCTTTAGAATTCACAGATAATTAATGGGTTTTTATTTTTATTTATGTCACATAATATGAAGTTCAAGGGTTACATATCCAATGTATTAACAATAATTAAGAATTCAAATTGTTTCCATCAGTTCAGATTAAGAAGTTAGAACCACTCTAAAATTCAGATTAAGAATCCAACAATAATTAATATGGAAGTAAATCAGCCTAAAAGATATTTCTTTCTTCAACCAAATTAGCAACAATTGATGATGTTGATAATATATTGGGAATCTTGACCGACTTCACAAGTCTACGGAGAAAAAGAAGTGCAAGTGGATGATGAAGCTATCGGCAAATCACTTCATTCCATGAAAAAAGTTGAGGAAGAAATATTTTTATTCCACAAGATCAAATCAATTGTTCAGAACACATGACTTTCCATGTCTATGTATGAAGAAAAAGCAAAGTAGTTTACACAACAAGTTGGAGGAATTGACTAGTGACAGTGATTGTGGAGCCTTAGATCGACTTGATGCATCTATTGGATCCTCATAAAAAAGAAAAAAGACAACCACTCACATTCTAGTGGAACCTAATATGTCAAAAAATAAAAAAAATAAATGATTTTTCTTAATTACAAATTCACATATGGCTTTTTAAGTATTGTAGTTTTTTTCCAAGTTTAATCACAAATCCTCAGAGTGGGTATATTTAGTATTGTAGTTTAATCACAAATCCACGTAGTAAAAGTTTTTCATTTTTATTATGTGTCAACGTCAATTGACTGTATGAAGAGAGCCAAAGTGTACAGTATTCACAGTCCCAAATACACATAACACCGCTTAGTTCTCGCTACTGTGCTCATTGACATTAACTATTTATTGAAAAGTTGATTTAAATTGAAACCAAATAAAGTTGATGACGATATATAGCACTCTTTTTTTTTGGGTTTTATATTAAAAAGTGTTATCGAATTAGCTTATATGTGAACTTAAACTAAATATTTTTTTTAAAACAATCTTAAATATGCATAAGGAGAAATCCAAGTGACTCCGTTAATAGTTGGCTTGAATAAATACTTAACTACAATTTATTGACTATTTATTTTTATATAAAAAAACAATATTATATATATATATATATATATATATATATATATATATATATATATATATATTAGAGTTGATCTAAGTTAATTTGGTGAACTAAAAAATAATGACACGAGTCTTATCCCTGCTTAACTCCGAGCCCAGTCTAACAAGGGTTGTTTATAAAATAAAGAATTGCAGAGTCTTGATTAGGGCTTCAATACATTAGTTGGTTGCTTTGAGAATCAAGGTTGGTTCAATGTTTCTCTGTTCTTATAATCATAAAATAAATTTATATTATTGTGTGAATCTTATACTAAAATTACGCTGATGAAGTGGCTGGTGTTTGATGTCAATTATTTCACGGGTTTATTTTGTCAAAGAATCATTTCAATTTAATAGTTTAAATTATTAAATAAGATATCAAGATATGATTTATATTATTTTCTAATATATTTTCTCAAGTGAAAGCTATTTGGGTTTGAAACTTACACAGATCCACATTACCTTACTAATTTCTATTAATTATATATAAAAATAATAATTAATATGGGAGTAAATCAGCCCAACAGATATTTCATCTTCCACCAAATTAGCAACAATTGATGATGTTGATAATATATTGAGAATCTTGACTGACTTCACAGGTCTACGGAGAAAAAGAAGTGCAAGTGGATGATGAAGCTATTGGCAAATCACTTCATTCCATGAAAAAAGTTCGGGAATAAATTTTTTTATTCCACAAGATCAAATCAATTGCTCAGAACACATGACTTTCCATGTTTATATATGAAGAAAAAGCAAAGAAGTTTACACAACAAGTCGGAGGAATTGACTAGTGACAGTGATTGTGGAGCCTTGGATCGAATCAGTTGTTCATCGACGAGTCGTGAGGGAAGGACTTGGGTGCAAAAAAAAAAAAAAACAATTTCTTCGCATAAGAAGCATAGCAAGCGAAGTAAGCGCTACGGCCAACCACATTAAAAATTAATAAACTAAAACGAAAGGGGCAAAAACAGTGTTTTTTATACTGTAGTTCTAGACTGAGATTGCAGTAATAAAATCACGACTATGCCGTGGTGTATAAAAAACTCTATTAACTAAGCCACGGGTGACGAACATCTTCTGTATATATTATGGACGATGAGCACCCCTCACATGTTTTAATCAATGCATTTTCTTTCCTTCTTTATATATATATATACACATACATACAGAAACTGTCTTACATGCATGTAGATATCTTATTGGTTGGGTTTTTTTGTGGAGGTTCATATGTGAAGTGAAGACCGCCAAAAAGGGTGCAACAGTTCATCGACAACCGCGCTTAATACTTTATGGTATGTTCATGTTGGGTTGGTTGCCATTAATGTGCAACAACCATTGACAATTGCAGCAGCTGCAGCTGGAGTTGCACCAACCATGTGCACCCACCCAAGATGTCAAAGGTTGGCAGCCACCATTGTTGAAGAAGAGCTGGAGTTGGCAGCCACCTTTGTTGAAGAAGTGTTGGAGCTGGTGGCACCATTCTTGCCTATAAATAGGCAGCAAGAGAGTAGAGCAAAATGTAAGAGAGGTGTGAGAATGTGAAGAGTATAGAGAGAAAGTGGAGAGCTGCAATGGCAGCAAGGCTGCTGCCATTGCAGCAGCTGCAAGTGCAACAATGAGAGTTGGGAGTAGAGTTAGAGTGAAGTGATCCTCCTCCTCCATGTATTTGTTTTGTATCCTTTCTCTAATCTCTAATAAAATGGACTCTCTCCCGTGGATGTAGGCGGTTTTGCCGAACCACGTAAAATATTGTGTCAGTGTGCTTTACCCTCCTATGAGCAAATATCAGTACACCCCCGGTCCGCGCATGGGGGAGCCGGAATCCCCAACAATTGGTATCAGAGCACATGGTTTAAAGGGGTGTTTGATTTTTGCTCAAAAATGAAAGTTCTCAAAATGGTGTTTTGACCATACCACTGTGTAGAGGAGGCCGAGACGAAGCCACTGGTGAAAACGACGTCAAAATCGGACGTCGGACATGGCCGCACTCTCCATCACTCTCCGGCAGGGCGTCTGCCCACGCGCGCAGACGCGCCCCACGCGTCTTCTTCGCCCGGATGGGCTGACCCGACCCGAATACCAGTTGACCCGACCCACATGGCTGACCCGGATATGAATGATGTCAGCATGACATAATTGTGATGTCAGCATGCACAGTAGGCATGCTAGGGATGACATCAGCCTGATGTAAGTGTGATGTCAGCATGCACAGTAGGCATGCCATGTCAGCACCCACGTCATAGACCAGTCAACAGACATGCAGCGACTAGTCAGCAGCCACGTCATCAAAGTGGGTCCCACCTGCCACGTCACCAGACGCGAGCCGAGCTGAGCCGAGCCGTTTTGAAGCCGAGCCGAGCCACGAGCCGAGGGATAAGATTCTGTGCAGCAGAGTCTACGTGCAACCGGATCTGAGATTGAATCTGGGCCGCTTATCAGGCCAGAATTGTTTTGATCAAATCGTAGCCGTCTGAAATGCGATTTGGACGATTTCAGACTTGTTTCCAGCTAATTTGATCATTCCGGATGCAATGGTACGGTCCGATCATTGAGATTTGAGACCAAAAATGGCAGTGGTGAATTAATCAAAGAGATTGCCCGATCAGGAGACATCTGAAGGTCATCATGGTGGTCGATGGAGATGAAGAAGAAGAAGGTGCACATATTTACCCAATTATATGTGTTGAACTGCTAAGTGGGGAGAATTTTAGTTGCCTTGAAGAAAGGCAAAATTGGGACACTCTGGACACCCGATCATGTGGACAATTAGAGGTGTAGAGTGAAAATTGATGAAGACCAATCTTGACGAATCTAAGCACTGGTAGTCTCGCCAGATGTTGAGAAATCATGTATTAAACCAGTATATTCCAGATCACTTGTAAAGGAAAGCCGCAACAAAGCTAGCAAATGGTTGTATATACGGAAAGACAGTACGATGGATAGATATGGCCTAAGAAGTTCTGTCTAGGAGATTGGGTTTTAAGCGGGACCAGTGTGACCCCTCCAATCTTTCCTGGGAACTTGCTTAGTGGAAGGATTATCCATATGGTACTATTTTCGTATATATAGCAGTTTGTAATGAAACAGTTGAAGACTAGCAGGATGGCGGCACAAGGGAACAGTTGGGTTCCAAAAGTTCAAGGATCTGATGGAGTGGTGATTTCTCCAAAGAAGTTAGATTCGGTGACTGTGATTTCTTGAGGGAGAATTGAAGAAGACCCTGATAATGGAAGAGAAATACAGCAGGGGATAAAGATTGGCACCCTATTTTGACTTGGACAGGTGTTATGACAGGATGAACTGCTGTCAAACATAAGCAAGGAATAGGGAGAAATCTGGAGAACAGAAATTGCACGAGTGCACATGGAGATTGTGCATGAGTACCCGTAAGATCCAACGAGGTACTGTAATGAGACAACAGGTGCAAGGAGAAGAAGAGTTCCCAGATGAAGCTCAGAGCAGAGACTGTTAAAGTTTGTACAACAAGAAGTCTCTTGTGCTCTTGATGAAGACAACAAGCGAAGACCTTTCCAATGCATGCAAGGATGGAAAGAGAGCTGTTGCAGAGGCATCTAATTGAGGGGGTGCAAATGCCTGTGATAAAAGGCGACCGCCTATGATGAAAGGCGAAGACACCAAAGAGAGTTGGTGTAGGTGGAGCTGTCAAGCAAAAAGGCGCAGAAGCTCCAAACATAGAAATCGAGGTGGAGGATTGCGAGGAGTATACCGCAACTTTCTCTTTCTATGTAGTCAGTGGCAGTAATCTCTCCCATAGTGCACATGGTGGTAGAGAATCTTAAAGCCACTTTGATGCATCCCAGCTGAAGGAGGATGCGGCCACCTATGAAAGGTGAAGACACCTTAGATGAAAGGTGTGTGAGGGCCATGATAGGAGCCCAGTTCAGACCGCCCCATGACAACGGGCGAAGACACCTTAGAGAAGGTGTAAGGGCCATGATAGGAGCCCCAGTTCAGACCGCCCCATGACAACGGGCGAAGACACCTAAGGAGAAGGTGTGTGGGCCACGATAGGAGCCCAAGTTCAGAACAACCCCAGAGCCAATGTGATGGCTGGATATGAGTGGACAGATGGATAGCCAATGAAGTGGCTATGATGAGTATGAAGACAAATGCAGGATTGACTTTCATGGATATTGCCCCCATGCTAAAGATCAATGAGCTAGAAGACATTTGCCTTGGACAATAAGTGGATGACTTGTGGAGCATTAAGACGCGGCTGCTATGAAGGAGCAGAGGGCATGCGCAGGTTCCGGGAACAAGTTGACTCTTGTCAAGGTGGTGAGCTTGGAGAAGGCATTGTAATACTCAGTATCAAGACATATATGGATCAACCTTTAATGGGCTGCCCCCATAGGTGAAGGTGGAGAGTTACCTGGACTCTTGAGACTAAGAGCGAGAGACTCACGGAGAAGTAAGGCGTGGTTCCTAGGGTGGAACAGAGGGCAGACGCAACTCCTGGATGAGTAGACTCTTGGAAGAGTGGTGAGCTCGTGATCATATTGAGATACTCAGATAATGACTGTCGCACTTGGAAAAAGAAATTTCCGTTTGAGGGGGTGTTGTAAGCCTTGGTGTAAGGCTTGATGAATCATTCCGGACCGAGCATGGTTGATACGCTCGAAGGGGAATGCAGTGTGTCCCAGAGACAAGCGTTAACACTCTTCAGATGTGAAGTGGCAGACCATCTGGTTGTAGTGATCCTTTTGTGTGAGAAAAGGTGTGCTTTGGTGACTCTGGTGATTGAAAGGTTTGGCGAGTACCTGTAAACTTGGCCACAGACGCTCTCGGAATGGTAAGCTTGGAAGAGCTGCAGGATGCAAGCCTGTGCTGAAGAAGCAAGAGGACAGTTGCCCTACATGAATGGCAAAGGGGGTGATTGTTGGGTTGGTTGCCATTAATGTGCAACAACCATTGACAATTGCAGCAGCTGCAGCTGGAGTTGCACCAACCATGTGCACCCACCCAAGATGTCAAAGGTTGGCAGCCACCATTGTTGAAGAAGAGCTGGAGTTGGCAGCCACCTTTGTTGAAGAAGTGTTGGAGCTGGTGGCACCATTCTTGCCTATAAATAGGCAGCAAGAGAGTAGAGCAAAATGTAAGAGAGGTGTGAGAATGTGAAGAGTATAGAGAGAAAGTGGAGAGCTGCAATGGCAGCAAGGCTGCTGCCATTGCAGCAGCTGCAAGTGCAACAATGAGAGTTGGGAGTAGAGTTAGAGTGAAGTGATCCTCCTCCTCCATGTATTTGTTTTGTATCCTTTCTCTAATCTCTAATAAAATGGACTCTCTCCCGTGGATGTAGGCGGTTTTGCCGAACCACGTAAAATATTGTGTCAGTGTGCTTTACCCTCCTATGAGCAAATATCAGTACACCCCCGGTCCGCGCATGGGGGAGCCGGAATCCCCAACAGTTCATTCAATCATTTTTTTTGTAAGTTATTATTTTCTTGAATGTAATTTGTTGATTTTAGTTTTTATTTTCAGGAGATATATAACAGCCGGTTAAGGGAAAGATACGGGGATGATCCTTCGACCCAGATGTTGATCCGGATTTATAGATGGAGACAGGATCGTCTAGTGGACCCAATAGAAATCGGGTATACAGAGTCTCTAACACTACGATCAAGAACTTGCAAACGACCCATAGTGTCTTAATCGTTAGGAGCTCGCAATCGGTATCGAGCACCCAATCTCAGGAGTTCGCAGCCTTGCAAGAACATTCGGTCAATCTCACCGAAAAATATGAACGACTCTCAACGGACATGAGATCACATATGGGTGTACATGTGCGCTCTTTTTTTGGCTGTTTGGTCCTGGGAACGACCAACCTCCTCCTCCTCCTCCTCCAGTGTCGTCATTGTTCTAGTTTAATTTTATTTGAACATATAAATTTGTAATGAATATTTGGATTTATATTATTCAAATTTATTTTTACATACTTGAATACAATTTTATTTTTTTAATTTTTTTCTTTTTTTGTTCAAAAGATTTTTTAAAAAATATATTTTTTAATTATTATAGATGAATATACCGACGGACACAATCCGTCGGTATATTCCAAAGAGTTTGAAACAATTTACTCCATATGCCACTATCACTAACGGAATAATTATGTAGGTGTTTTACATAAGGTTGGAATAAAATTACAATAAATGCCATTACCAATCACCAACGAAATTATTTCGTCAGTATATTAAAACGGGTAATTTTTTTGGTGTGTATTTTATATCTGTAAAACCATCAGGGTTTTTTTTTACCGACAAAAATGAAATTACCGATGAAAGGTTTACCGACAAACAATTTTCATCCGTGAATCTATCGGTAAAATTCTTGCTAATGGAATGGTAGTATAAATACCAACAGAAAATTCTGTCAATAAAACTGTTAAATGTGATTGTGTTTGTGTATACTCAATTAGCTGTTGTAATCCTCAATATTTAATAGTGAAGTTCTGTAAAGTAACCATGTCATAATTTTATATCCTTTTTATTTTATCTTAATGTTTGATTTGAGTGGGTTTTGAACTACACAAATTAAGAATTCCCTTTTCAGTTAAAATATCTTTTATTTTCTATTATTCTTCCAATGTTTTTTTAAAACATTGTTGCCACTCTAATTAATTAATTAAGAATTGCAAATTGAATTAGCTTGAAATGTTACTGCTCTACTTTCTTGCTAAATTTTCTAATTAACTAACATTATAAACTGAAATGTTGATCAATACACTTTGATTGGAAATAAATTGAATTATTTTATGTGTCGCTGCCTAATAATATAAACAACATTGCATGTGAAGTATCAACAGCATTAGTTGAAATGACGAAACGTTGATGATGGCTTTTTTTCTATGGTAAATAAAAAAGGCACCCCGCAAGCCAAGCATCGGCATGCACGACATTTTCTGCTTTAACTCAATTTAACTAATAAAAAAAAAATGAAAACAAGTCATTTTCTTCTTTTTTTACAGATAAAATTCATCTAAGAACACCAAAACAGAACAGTGGAAGAAACCCTTAATGTTCAACCTCTAAAATCATTTTTTTATTAACTCAATTCATCTTCTTTTATAGATAAAATTAATTTTTTTATAGATATATATATTTTTTTGTGACTTTGAGTGAAATTTGTGCATAACTTATACTATCATATATACACATCTAAACACGGCTAAATAATAATTGGTGTACAACAGTTTAATTTTAAATATTTTTAAATGCGGCCAGATTGTGACTTTTCAAAGTCTCTCCAACAATGCACCCATCATTCACAGCTCAGCAAAGAAAATTCAATTGAATGCACGAAGAGTACGTACCAAAGTGCAGTATAAGTAGGACTTCTTTTGTTGCCCCAATACACATAACAATCAACAATATTCTATCGTAGTGCTTCGTAGAATTATCCAAGACGATGATGAAAAAAATGTGGGCTTGGATGTTGCTAACATTATTGACCTCCGTTGGCCAATGGTATGGTCATTGCCACGGGTGTCTGGAGGAAGAGAGAATTGGTCTCTTAGAGATCAAAGCTTTGATCGATCCAAACAACGTTCAATGGCAATTGAGCGACTGGATGGTCAATCAAGAGGATATTGCTGATTGTTGTGGGTGGGATGGGATCGAGTGTGACAACACTACAAGACGAGTGATCCAACTCTCTCTTGGGGGTGCAAGGGATCAGAGTTTGGGCGATTGGGTTCTCAACGCGTCTTTGTTTCTGCCTTTTAAAGAATTGCAAAGTCTTGATTTGAAGGCTAATGAATTAGTTGGGTGCTTTGAGAATCAAGGTTGGTTCAATGTTTATCTTCTTATAATCATAAAATAAATTTATATCATTGTGTAAATCGTATACTGAAATTACGCTGATGAAGTGGCTGGTGTTTAATGTCTATTATCTTGCTTTGATGTTTCTCTTCCAGGCTTCGAAGTCCTATCATCAAAACTGACGAAACTGAATGTCCTTGACCTAAGCTTCAATCTATTTAATGATGACAGTATTTTATCATGTTTGACTGGGCTTTTATCTCTCAAGTCTTTGGATTTATCAGCCAATCGGTTGAAAGGATCAAGAGGCTTCAATGGTAACAATTTAATCATCTAGCTCATAACCTTTTCCTTTTCTCCTTTTTGCATGATTTTTTCTATACCTTTATTTCCTTTCCATAGGTCTTTAAGAATCATCTTGCAGTGCATAGCGCACACTCATACGGATTTATGTTTTTTTTTTTTTCTTGAAATTAATAAAAGTTGGGATTGGTTCGTATAATAATTTGTGTACTTGTATACGTTGTTTCATTTTCTAATCTTGTAACAGAAAAGAATGCGGAGAAACCTCTAGATAAGAAGAAACATTTAGTTATTAATCAAACACGAGTGGATAAAAAGAATGAAGGCTGAGCCAGGCAAGGGGCTGAACTACAATGTGAATTAACCCTATGACAATTGATATCATAGCATCTTTAAAGAAACTGGAGCACCTTTACCTAATGGGGAATCTCTACAATGATAGCATTTTTTCATCTCTAACTGGGTTTTTATCTCTCAAATTTTTCGATATGTAAAAGAATATTTTGTATGATCTTTTTCTTGCTACAGGTTTTGAAGTCTTGTCATCAAGGTTGAAGAAACTGGAGAACCTGCACCTAAGCGGGAATCAATACAACGATAGCATTTTTTCTTCTTTAACTGGGTTTTCATCTCTCAAATCTTTAGATCTATCAGAGAATCAGTTGACAGGATCTACTGGTGCCAATAGTAAGTTGTAGATAATTCCTACCTAACTGATTTATATGACATTCTTTTATTGGATTTCTTTGTCAAGTGAATAAGTATATACAGAATTGATATTTTCAATACATCCCACAATCTTCATATGACAAAAACACAATCTCAAGGCATAAAACCATCTAGCTTGTTTCTTAATATTTTAAAGTGCACACAAACTATTTTCAATTAAATATGCATTCATGTATCATTATATCATGTATAATTGATAATTATATATCTTGTAGCTTTTCAATTCCAACCGATGTGGCTGAGGAAACTAGAGAACCTTGACCTGAGTTTCAATAAATTGAACGACAACGTCTTATCAATTCTAAGTGGGCTTTCATCCCTCAAGTCTTTGGATCTCTCATATAATAAGTTGATTGGATCAAGTATCAATGGTAATGCATGATTTTTACTGTCTATTTTGGATACCGTTAGGGCATCATGTCGACTTACATATTGCAACAATTATCTTGCAGGTTTGGAGATCCTATCATCACAGTTGAGGAAACTAGAGAACCTTGACCTAAGCTATAATAAGTTAAACGACAGCATTTTATCAAATCTATGTGGATTTCCTTCTCTTAAGTCTTTAAATCTATCAGGCAATATCTTGTTAAGATCAACGGCTATCAATGGTAAAGTTGTGAATATTTCCTGGTATCATCTAGCCAATTAAGCATAATTTACCCAAATTTATTTTTGGGATGGTACATGCCAACTTATTTAGCTCATTTTTTAGCAACCTTTTGAAATGCTTAAATCTTTGAAACAATTTGTTGTTTTTGTTTAAAAATCATTTGAATCAAAAAATTTAAAATGTACTCACTGGCAGTTCTCTATCATAGGTTTAAAAACAACCATCTAAACTCAATCAAGATAACTGCTACTTTATCTTCAAAATACTTAATTTCACTACTTATTTGATTGTTTGGTTTCAATTCTACATATCACAGGCTTAAGGAAGCTGGAAGTCCTTGGTCTAGACAAACTCACCATCATCGGAAGTTTTTTACTTCAGTCATTGGGAGCATTGCCATCCCTAAAGACCCTTTCTCTTCAGGAAACTAATTTAAGCAGGACATCAATAAGTCAAGGTTAAGCAGGAAACTAATTTAAAAATCTTAATTATTAATTTTGAAGCCGTCTATAAGTATAATAATGTAAAATGGATTGGTTGCTCTGTATCACTACCCTTTTCATAATATTTTTTGTTTCTTTTTCACAGGGACTTTCTTCAATTCGACCATACTTGAAGAATTGTATCTAGATCATACTGCTCTCCCAATAAACTTTCTACAGAATATTGGACCATTGCCTGCTCTTAAGGTTTTATCTGTTGGTGAATGTGACCTCCATGGCACCCTACTTGCTCAAGGTAAACTAACAACTCCTCCAACCCACAATAATTAAATGATATTTTCATCACTAGGTTTAACATGATTAGAGATAAATTTTACAGGTTGTTGTGAATTGAAGAATCTGGAGCAGTTAGATCTATCTGGAAATAATCTAGAGGGTTCACTCCCAGATTGTTTAAAAAACTTGTCATCTTTAAAACTATTAGATGTCTCTGGAAACCAATTTACTGGAAATTTTACCTCGGGTCCTCTTACCAATATCATATCCCTTGAATTCCTCTCACTATCAAATAACCACTTTGAAGTTCCCATTTCAATGAAGCCTTTTATGAACCACTCAAGCCTCAAGTTCTTCTCCAGTGACAACAACATACTAGTAACGGAACCTACTGCCTTTCATAATCTTATTCCAAAGTTCCAACTAGTCTATTTCAGCTTGTCAAATAGTTCAACATCAGAAGCACTCAATTTAGAAATTTTCAGCTTCCTCTATAACCAATACAACTTAAGATTCCTTGATCTCTCCCACATCAACTTCAGTGGAATGTTCCCATCGTGGTTGCTTAAGAACAATACAAGATTGGAGCAACTATTTCTAAGTGAGAACTCTTTTGTTGGTACTTTGCAATTGCAAGATCACCCAAATCCGCATATGACCATATTAGATATATCAAACAACAATATGCGCGGTCAATTTCCAAAACATATTTGTTTGATGTTTCCAAATTTGGTTACTTTAAGGATGGCTAAAAATGGAATCACTGGTTGTATTCCTTCTTGTTTAGGAAATATTAGCTCTCTCAGAGATTTAGATTTATCCAGCAATCAATTGTCTACAGTAAAACTAGAACAGTTTACAACATTAACTTTTCTTGACCTGTCAAAAAATAATTTGGGTGGGCAATTACCTGTCTCAGTGGTCAATTCTACTACACTGAATTATCTCTGCCTAAGCGGTAATAAGTTTTGGGGTCAGATAACAGATTTTCCATCATTGTTAAAGAAAAAGTGGGCTGCATTGGGTTTGAGTAACAATCAATTTTCAGGCATGCTTCCTAGGTGGTTTGTTAATTCCACGCAACTCCGCACACTTGATTTGTCCAAAAACCATTTTAAGGGTCCAATTCCAATAGACTTTTGTAAGCTTGACGGTCTTAAATATTTGGACCTTTCTGAGAACAAGTTGTTTGGTTCTATACCATCTTGTTTCAATCCACCAAATATAACCCATGTGCATCTATCCAAAAATAGATTGAGCGGTCCATTAACATATGGATTTCATAACAGCTCTTCTCTAGTTACATTGGATCTCCGAGATAACAACTTCACCAGCACCATTCCAAATTGGTTTGGCAATCTTTCGACATTGAATGTTCTTCTTCTGAGGGCTAATCACTTTGACGGTGAGTTCCCTGTTCAGTTATGCTTTTTAGAACAATTAAGCATTTTGGATGTTTCACAAAATCAGCTCTCTGGTCCATTACCTTCCTGTTTGGGCAATCTTACTTTCAAGGAAAGTTCCAAGAAAGCCTTAGTGTATCTCGGAATTGTTTTTTCATCAAGATCCATAAGAAAAGCTTATTATGAAACCATGGGTCCACCACTAGTGGAGAGTATCTACAACTTGGATAGCAGTTATTTACCCATCACTATAGAAGAGGTGATAGAATTTGCAACTAAAAGTATGTATTATAGTTACAAGGGAAAAATTCTTAGTTTCATGTCTGGCATTGATCTATCCAATAACAATTTCTTCGGAGCAATACCACCTAAACTGGGAAACTTAAGTGAGGTACATTCATTAAACTTGTCACACAACTATCTCACTGGATCTATCCCTGCAACATTCTCAAACTTAAAGCAGATAGAGAGCTTGGATCTTTCTTACAACAACTTGAATGGTGTCATCCCTCCACAACTCACTGTACTCAACACTCTAGAAGTTTTCAGTGTGGCACACAATAACTTGTCAGGTGAAACTCCAGAGAGGAAATATCAGTTTGGGACCTTTGATGAAAGCAGTTATGAAGGTAATCCTTTCTTGTGTGGACCTCCATTGCGAAACAATTGTAGTGAAGAAGAATCACCATTGCAGCCAATGCTTAATGATGAACAAGAAGATGATGGTTTCATAGACATGGATTTTTTCTACATCAGTTTCGTTGTATGTTACATAATTGTGATGATGACAATTTCAGCAGTTCTCTACATCAATCCATATTGGCGACATAGGTGGTTTTACTTCATCGAAGACTGCATAGATACTTGCTACTATTTTGTGTTGTCTAGTTTTTGTAAGTTCTCTAACTTCAGAAGGTGATTGGGTCTATTATACTTAGTGAATTTGTATTGAATGTTGTTGGGGAGTGAGTTGTTCACTTACTTATGTCTAGCTATTGGAAAGATTTGTAGTGTATGGTCACTCAGCTCAGCCTTATGGTTAAGTTGATTTACTTATGGGCTCCTGAGTTTTGTTTTGCTATACTTTTTGTAGTTTATTGTTTTGCACCTTGATTTGGTATGTGGAATCTAGCTCTGTGGAATATAATTTGTGCCAAGTTCTATAACTTCTATAAATTGTTAAGTCCTGCTCTAAAAATAGATTGCTATGGGTTAAGGAATCTTCTCCTATGTAACTCAATGTCATCCTAAATGATGTTCATAGTTGTGGTTCTTTGCTCTATCGAATCTTGAATAACTCGGCTTCTAGATAGAAATTGCCCTACCATATCCTCTATTTGTTGTTACTGAAGGAAAGAGATTTTTCCTTGTTCCTCTACTTGTTGCATTATTTTGAAACTCTTCTGTGATTAGAGGGGTAAACTACGGAGAGGACTATAGTCTTAGGAATATCATAGTTGAGAATAATTAGGGTTTGACCTATTGGTTAGCCAACCCTTTCTATATATGTGTAGGGCAATGTACAATAGGAATGGTGGGGGTTACCACACAAGAGTATGACTATAATATTTCATATATACAATATTTCCTATATAGGTACATTCTATAATATGCCCCCTTAAGCTGAGGGTGGAGGAGCAACCCGAAGCTTGAAATGAAAAGCAGTAAACGAGGCAGTAGGAAGTGGCTTAGTAAAGACATCTGCTAGTTGATCCTAAGAGGAAATAAAATGAATCTGAATCTCGTTCTTCGCTACTCTATCTCGAACAAAATGATAATCAACCTCAATATATTTTGTGCGAGTATGGAAAACAGGATTCACAAACAAATAAGTGGCACCAAGATTATCACACCAAATAGTAGGAGCAAAAACAGATGGAATTTGAAGATCTGTCAATAAATACTGAAGCTAGATAACCTCAGTAGTGCCATCAACTAAGGCTTTGAACTCATCTCTAGTAGAAGAACGAGCAACTGTATGTTGCTTACTTGATTTCCACGAAATCGGCGTCTAACCAAAGAACACAAGATAACCACCTGTAGATTTTCTATCATCAACACTATCTGCCCAATCTGTATCTGTAAAACCATGTAAGGCAAAGGAAAGACTACCAGTAATATGGAGGCCATGTGTTAATGTACCCTAAGATAACGCAGGATGCATTTAATGGTAGCCCAATGAGAATCTGTAAGAGCATGCATAAATTGATAGACTCTATTAATAGCGAAGCAAATATCCAGTCTCATAAAAGTGAGATATTGAAGAGCACCCATAATTTGACGAAAGCGTGTAGCATCAGAAAACAAAGGATCAGGTAGTATGGTAGCTTTGGATGTAGAGATAGGAGTATCAACAGGTTTGTAAGATAACATACCAGCTAAAGTGAGGATGTCAAGTGTATATTTATATTGTCGAAGCAGAAGACCCATACCAGTAGACTGAACCTCAATACCTAAAAAATAGTAAACAGGACCCAGGTCGCAAAGCTTAAATTCTAAGCTCTGTAGCTGGATTAGGCGTTGAAGTAGGAGGGAGTTACTACCCGTAAGCAGAATATCATCAACATAGACCAGGAGATAACATATATTAGTACCAGCAGAGAAGATACATAATGAGGTATCCTTTTCAACTTTGCCAACAAAGAAATCATTTCTGTTATTTCTGTACTTGTGATTCAATGGCAAGAAACGATGGTGACAGTCAAAAAAAGAAGATTTACCTTTGTTTGTTAGCGTGAATGCCTTGTTGTTCTCTATACAGTATGGACATGCTAGTTTTCCATGCGTGCTCCAACCAGAAACCATTCCAGAAGCTGAGAAATCATTGATAGTCCACATCAAAGCCGCTCTCATAACAAAATTTTGTTTCCTCGAGATATCATAAGTCAAAGCTCTAGAGAACCACAACTGCGTCAATTCATCAATCAATGGTCGAAGACAAACATCTATATTCCGCCCCGGATTGCTCAGACCTGGTATGACCATAGATAAAAATATGAACTCCGGCCTCATACACATCCCTGGTGGCAAGTTATAAACCGTCAATATGACCAGCCAACAAGAATAAGGAGCAGCAAATGACCCGAATAGGTTGAATCCGTTTGTACACAACCCAAGACGCATATTTCTCGATTCAACTGAAAAGTGAGGATGCACACTATTAAAGTGTTTCCATGCTTCGCCGTCAAAAGGATGCACCATCACTCCATCAACCGCATGATGTGATTGGTGTCATGTCATGTGCTCAGCAGTCCTTGATGACATGAATAACCTTTGCAATCTAGGTGTGATTGAGAAGTATCTAAGTTTTTTATATGCCACGAGATTCTTTCCTCTGCCAGTTCTGGGTTTGTAACGGGAATGTCCACATGTCATGCACTCGGTCAGCTCAACATTTTCAAGGTAGTAAAACATGTAGAAGTCAGGGCACATGTCAATTTTCTAGTATCCTAAACTGAGGGGTTTCATCATGGACTTGGCAGCATAGAAGTTCTCTTTCAGCCTGTTCCCTTCAGGTAAAATACTTCTCACCCATTCGATAATCTTGTCATAACCAACCTCACTTAACCTATGATCTGACATGATGGTGAACACCTGTGCTATGACCGATAATTTACTGTGGTTCGTGCAGCCATCCCATAATGGTTCGTCAAAATCTTTCAATAGATCAAAAAACCCTGCTGTATCTGCATGAGGTTCTTCTTCTACGATTGGACATTCACTGAAATTACCTTCACTCATTCTCATTGCATCCATAACCATATTCCTGTAAAGATTACTGTTGTCATTTCCAACTTTATGCATGTTGCTAGCACTAGAAGTTGACCCAACCACCCTTTCTATCATGCTCTCATTAGGAACAAATAGTTCTCCGTGTGCATACCAACATAGGTAATCCTCCATGAACCCTTTGGTTAGAAGATGCATCGTTACAACATCTTGATGCAGAAACTTTTAATTTTACACTTCCTGCATGGACACCTAATACCGCCATCAGTAAAATTCCTCAAGATAGATGTTGTGAAATTAATAAAACCCTGAACCCCGTTATAATAATCCATCATCTGCAATCCTTGGGGTGAGTCTCGATACATCCATGAACGATCATCCATGACTTCTATCGAACCTCTATAAAATTATGACGACAACATGTATTAATTAACTATGTTATGTAAATAAACATAACAAAAATATTGGTTTGCCCTAACATTATCCAACAAACTAAAAAAACACTTATGTTAAATATTCATTATCAATTTTCAACTATCAACATCCATACAAATTTATACATATATAAATTTACGGAAATCACAACTTCGCAATATAATTGATAAAAATTAAAACGGACCCGTTAAACAAGCTATTATATATTTCATCACAACACATCTAATTCGGTGTAATTCAAACAAAGTTTCAACAATTTACAAACAAATATAATTTGACAAAATCTAAAACAAACTATAACAACTATAAAATTATATATCCATACTACAAGCTTCTTTGACAAATAACAATCAAACAAGTACATACATTAACAAAAAAAACATATACTAAAAAAAACAATAAATTCACATTTAAATGTTAAAACTAAAAAGGATAGATTTACTTACAAAAAATGATACAATCCACAAGAACGGATGTTGTGACCACGTACAAAAGTATAAGAAACTTGAGTGCTTGTGTTGAGAAGAGGGGAGAGTTGGGATGGGTGGTTGGCTGCAGTTTGGGAGGGGAGAGGTGGGACGAGGAAGGAGAAATAGAGCAAAAGAGTGTCGACAGAGTGAGTATATATTCACTTTTGCCGATAGAATCATCAATGGACACATTCCGTCGATATACCCATCGGTCATAGTGTCACGTCATTGTACGGAGATCCTAGTTTGAATCCCTCATCATTCTGTTGGTAAAATCGTCTGAAAAAATCCACGTCATCATGCCATTGCAACTTTCTAAAAAAAACTATATAATTTGTCAGTAATACCGTCGGTATATACCGACGGACGTACTCCTTCGGTATATACCAACCGTATCGCCGATGGGTATTGTCTGTCGGTATATACCGACAGAATTGGAGACAGAATTATTTCTATCGTTAAAAATTACGGACGAAAAGATTCCGTCAGTGATTCCGTCGGTTTTCACCGATTTTCAGGTAGTGATTTTTGTTTTTTCAGTTCTGTCCTTTATTTATATTCTTGCTATGCCCTGATGGATTGAACCTTGTGTCGTATGTGAAATGTTGTTAAAAAGGAAAGATTTTGTTTGTGTTTGTAAGAAAATGTGTTTTGAGATCTTGCTATGCCCTGATGGATTGAACCTTGTGTCGTATGTGAAATGTTGTTAAAAATGAAAGATTTTGTTTGTGTTTGTAAGAAAATGTGTTTTAAGATCTTGCTTGCTTGCATGCAGTGTTTGATTTTGATTGTTTAATTGGTGTGAGATTTAGGAAAGATGGGCCATAATGAAACCAACCACCTCTCAAGTCTCGACCCATGGCCCAAAGCATTTGAAGTCCTTATGTTCAAATGCTTTTCAAACTAGGTCTCTTGATCTGTTATAAGTTAAAACTCTAAGTAATAAGAATATTATAAATATAGAAAGATTTTTAAAATATTTAATTTTGTTTTGCTTTATTTTTATTTTTCAAAAAGTTATTATAAATCTTTATATAGAAAATAAACTAGAAAGAGGACTTGATTTTATACCTGCTCCACGTATAATATATATTTATTTTCAGTATACTACTCATCTATTATTTCTCATTTTGCATAATCCTAGCCATTAACTTGAAATGTTATATAAGTCAAGATTTAACTTGTGTTTATAACAATTTCAAGGGTACGAAAAAATTAATCTAAAGAAGTTTAAGATTTAATCTCAAAAGCGGAGTTAAATGGTAACTTTATGGAGGGTGGAAGAGGTACAAAAAATGATAATGATAAGATTTAAGAAGTAGAAAATAATTATGTCAATTATAAGACGACATTAATTGTAATGGGTTTCTTTCAAAAGCAAAATTATGATTTTCGCGTTAGAAAAATAGTATAAGAAAATAATTTTGGTAGGAGTAACTCTGTATCAAATCTTAGACCTAGAGTGGATTATAGTGATAAAAAAATGTTGTATTATCCTGAAGAAGACTCTATTCAGTATCACTGTGAGAAGGAGAAAGCCAATGTAGAAGAACTGAAGCTAAGGAGCAAGAAGTCTAGAGATGCTGCGATTGTACAAATCATAAAGATGTTCTCATGGTTTATAGAGGCAATGAGGTTTTTGAGAAATTCATGAATTTTAGATTCTGCACTCTCTTTTCATATTTGTTTAAAGAAATAATGGTTTAATATTTATTAAAAAAAATGATGGAAATTTTATCACACAACAATATCGCTCGATCTATATCTGCAATGCTCTCAAATTTGAAGCAAATAGAAAGTTTGGATCTTTCTAACAACAACTTGAATGATATCATCTCTCGGCAACTTACTAGCAGTTTTTAGTGTGGCGTATAATAACTTATCAGGTAAGACTCTCGAAAAAAAATATCAGTTTGAGACCTTCAATGAAAACAGTTATGAAGAAAATCTTTTTTTTGTGTGGATCTCCATTGGGAAATAATTGTAATGAAGAAGAATCAGGCAACCAAAGGATAATGATGAACAAGGAGATGATGGTTTCATAGATATGAAGTTTTTCTACCTCAGTTTTGGTATATGTTATATAGTTGTGGTGAAGACGCTTCTTGCAATTCTTTACATCAATTCATATTGGCGACGCAGGTGGTTTTTACTTCATTGAAAACTGCATAGATTCTTGCAATTATTTTGTGGTGAATTTGTTGGGGAGACGATTGTTCCTAGTTTGTGATGATTGTTTGTCCTGCATGTCTATCTAGTGCATGCTTTATAGTGTACTGTCTCTAAGCTCAACTTTTTTATTTGATTAGTTATTTGGGCTAAAAATGTAAGCTGCATAGATTACTCTTTCAACTCTCAAGACTTGTCTAAAAATAAAATGAAAAGTGACCTGCGTCTGCATTCAACTCTCATTCTCGCAACTTTGTTAATTTGTAGTTGATTTTTTTTTTCGAGGAGAGAGGACTTGATTAAGTTGTATAAAGGGAATGATAATACTGTAAATTGCCAAAATCACTACTAAGTACAAACAAAATATTCTATGCATGCGTGACAACACTTATATCTGCATTTGTATCAAGGGCGACCCCACCTCAGCTATTCAATCAAAGCACTGAAATTGGAGCAAGAAGATCCACCTTCTTCAACAGCATTCCTGGTTGTTTCTTCTAGCTTCTTTGTTCTGCTCCTCATTTCCTCTGCTTCTCTACAACTTCACTTTTAACATGATCTCTGTCGCACGTGTGCGGCGTCGCGGCGAAAATCTATTGAAGTTTTTTTTCTATTTTCTTAAATCTACAATGTAAATTTATCTATATCTATGGGGATACAAAAAAAATATTGTCTTTTATTGGTAGAAAATGGAATGGGAGTCGCCACCTAGTATTTTGGTCACTAGGAACCCTAACTGGTCTCAGAGATCGGGTACGGGGACTGGTTGCGTAAAGGGAAGGTATTAGCACCCCAAATACACCCTACCTAAGGTAAGCTGCATCGTTTTATTGTCTGATAAAATTTAAGGTGTTTTCATGTTTTCCTAGTTGTTGGTCTGTCTATGGTTCAAGAAAAATCCTCCTTAGTAAGAAGGTCTTTATCTTCTCGGGTAAAGTCCTAACCATTCTAATGTCTATACCAAAACTTTATTATTAATATTTAGGAATACGTTTTACGTATAAATTCGTAATCCCAAATACTAAAAGAAAACAAAAGATTTTTTAGAATTTTTGAAATATTGGCCTAGTTCTCATGGCTTAAATAGACTGGTTATTAAAGCCAAAATGCATGCTAATACATATATTGTTTTTTGAAAATTTCCTTTGTTGTGTAAAAATATGATGTTATAATATTTTTATATATATATATATATTGGAGAGACTAGGCCGTATGCATGAAAACAAAACATTTTTTGAAAACTTGACAAAAACCGATTATTTTAAAACCGGATTTGTATCTTTACAGTATAAAAATACAAACCGATATTGATCAAAATACAGTAATAAAATTACAGAAAATCACATTTTTTGAAATAATTTTTTGAAGAATTTTTGTTCGAGCGGGCCAGACCCGGCCCAAAAGGAAACTGGGCCAAAATCGGCCCGAAATAAATTGGGGCCTGGTTTCTACAGGGCTGGACTCAGCCCAGCCCAAAACCACATGGCTGGTTACTGTTCACTGTACACACAGTGCAGGTGAACAGTAACCCGTTAATTAATTAACCGGTTACTGTGCACACAGTAACCGGGTAATTATTTCCTTGCTTGCAGAACGTGCACAGTGCACGTTCTGCATGCAAGACGATGAACAGTAAACAGAGATAAGGGTCAGAGGGCTGACCTGTGGTGGCTCTGAAGGCGGTGCTGCTGGCGGTTGCTGACCGGAGGATGACCGGGAGGGTGGTCGGCCTTTCTTCCTTTCTTCTCTGTGTTTTTTTTCTACTCTGTTTCCCTCTGTTTCTGTCTTCTCCTTCCATTTCTCATGGTGCTGTTGCCGACTGAGAGAATGGTGGCAGCTGGAGGTGGTGATGATGGTGGCCGACCGGGGGTGGCTTGGATGTTGGTCGGTGGCTGTGGAAGCCGGGGACAGCAGCTGTTTTCTCTTCCCCTCTGCAGAGGCGTTGCTCCTTCTCTTGGTTTCCTTTGTTTCCTCTGTCAACGCTGTTCTTCCCTCTCTACATCAACTTCATGGAGGTGCAGGTGGTAGGGAATGGCTGGGATGAAGATGGTGAGCTATCCTTGGTGAGTTGGTGTCTGGCAGTGTCTTGCTGCTGCTATCTTCGTCTGAGTAGAGGTGCAGGTCGCTGCCCTTCTTCAAATGGCGCAGCAACGGGTGGGAGGAAGATGACAGTGGCTGGGAAGGTTGAGGACAACAGCTGTTTACTCCTTCTTCTTCCCCGTGCAGAGCAAATGCCGCCTTTTCTTCCAATGGTGCAGCGCCGGTTGGGATGAAGATGATGAGCTGAGGAAGGAGGTGGGCAGTGTTGATGAAGAGGAATGGCAGCGGTTCCAGGAGTGAGGCTCAGTTCTTCTTCTCCTTGCAGAGGTGCTGTTGCTGCTTTTTTTTTTTCCAGTGGTGTTGTGGTGCTGCAGCGGGAGGGAGAAGCAGGTGAGCAAGAAAACGAAGATCCCTAGCAGTGTTGGTGCGTTTGTATTTTTCCTCCCTCTGTTTCAGAAATCCTTTCCTTCTCTGCTCTCCATTCACTTTTCTCTCGTTCAACTTTCCAAAGGTTCCCCTGCTTTCGTTCCTTCTTCTGTGTCTTTCTCTGTTTATTTTTTTTTGTGCTTTCCTTTCCCTCCTGCCTCCTGTCTCTATCGTCTCCCCCTCTGTCTGTCTCTCCCCTCTTCTATCTGTCTTGTCCTCCTGTGTTTCCTTCCTCCTCCTTTCTCTTTCGTTCAAACTCTCCCTCCCTTTTCAGTTTCAAAAGAGCCCTCTCTCATCCCTCCAAAATCCCCCTCTCCTCTGTTTTTTTTTTTCCGTTTTCCCCTCCCCCCTTTACTGCTGTGTTGGGTGCTATTTATAGAGCCAAGTGAGTGGGGCTTCTTACCGTTGCGCATGGGAGCAGGGCAAGCGGCGGCTGGTCGGCCATTGGGTGCTACTGTCGAGGTTCGGCTCCAACGGCATGGGGCCTCGGGTTGGTCGGTGGGCTCCAGGCGAGAGAGGCCCCGACAAAATTTAAACAAAAGCTCCTTTTTCCTTCTTCCCCGCTGCATGTTCGGGGGAAGAAGAAAGAGGAACAGTATTTCGGTCTCCGCCCCCCATAGTTGGTCGTGTGTTTCACTTCGGTCCTTGGTCTCTGATTTATGCAATTTGACCCTCAATTGATCAACAAACTTTCAATTTCTTCAATTTAACCCCTGATTTAACTAAATCAACTCTCAAAAATTATAATTCGACCCCAGAACTTTAATTTCTTCCAATTAAAGCCTAAATTGACTTAAAAATTAATTTTTCTTGCAATCAAATCCTCTATAAATTCAATTAAACCTTCAATAAAATCCAATTGAGTCCATAAACATCCAATTTTGGCCTTTTCTCTTCAAAATTAATTTTTCTTTTCTAACAGGGCTCTCATCATTCAAGTATATCCTGTAAAAAATTTCACTCCTTGTATTTCTGAACCTCCTTCATCAATTTTTCTGATTCTTTTCTGAGCGCTCCCACCTTTTATTATTTTTCTAATTTCTTCCGGCTATATATTTATATTTTTGTGGGGGGACCCAAAAATGGGTTACAACAGATGCCCCCTCTTTATAATGCTTACGGAGCAGGGTTTTTGCGTAGTAAGTTTTATAAAGATAAACCCCAAACGGAACTCCCAAAACTGATCTGGTCGAAGCTTGATTGATCTGAAACTTGTTTTTTTTTTACTCAACCCCGAAAAAACTATGATCAAAATTTAGTCATCTTGAGATCCCTTTTGGCGATCTCTTTAAACCAAAATCTATAATTGTTTCTTACTCAACTTGGAATCCCATCTGGCGATTCCCTTTCTTTTATTATTTATTTTTTTTTCTTTTTCTTTTTAACCAACATGAAATACGAGGTCCCATCTGGCGACCTCCAAATAGTGAAACACGAGATCCCTTCTGGCGATCTCCTTCAACTTGGAATCCCATCTGGCGATTCCTTTTATTCAAACGAAATATGAGATCCCATCTGGCGACCTCCAAATAGCGAAATACGAGATCCCTTCTGGCGATCTCCTTCAACTTGGAATCCCATCTGGCGATTCCTTTTAACCAACATGTAATACGAGGTCCCATCTGGCGACCTCCAAATAACGAAATACGAGATCCCTTCTGGCGATCTCCTTCAACTTGGAATCCCATCTGGCGATTCCTTTTATTCAAACGAAATATGAGGTCCCATCTGGCGACCTCCAAATAGCAAAATACGAGATCCCTTCTGGCGATCTCCTTTATTCAACTTGGAATCCCATCTGGCGATTCCTTTACCCATAACCAAATACAAAAACACGTATGTGGTCTCATTATGACGGGTGACCTGCCCGAATGGGAAAAGGAAAGAGTGGTCTCATTATTATGGGTGACCTACCCAGGGGGAAGAATGGCCTCATTATTATGGGTGACCTACCCAGGTAAAAAAAGATAAAGAATGGTCTCATTGTATGGGTGACCTACCCAGGAAAAATGATGGTCTCATTGTATGGGTGACTAACCCAAGAAAAATGATGGTCTCATTGTATGGGTGACTCACCCAAGAAAAATGATGGTCTCATTGTATGGGTGACTCACCCAAGAAAAATGATGGTCTCATTGTATGGGTGACGGACCCAAGAAAAATGATGGTCTCATTGTATGGGTGACCTACCCAAGGGGAAGAATTCTTAGTAAACTCCATGCTTTTCTAAGAAATAGTTTCAATACGAGGTCCCTTCTAGCGACCTTCCTTGATGAATGTCGAAGTACGAGATCCTTTCTGGTGATCTCAAATAACTTGGAATCACATCGGGCAATTCCTTTTACCAAAGCTAAAACATGAAGTTCCTTCTGGCGACCTTCATCGAAATACAAGATCCCTTCTGACGATCTCCTTTATCCAAACAACTTGGAATCCCATCTGGCGATTCCTTTTATACAAAAGCTGAAATTTAAGGTCCCTTCTGGCGACCTCCATCGAAATATGAGATCCCTTCTGGCGATCTCAACAACTTGGAATCCCATTTGGCGATTCCTTTTTACCGGATGCTATCGATGTCGTTCTTCCTGCTGGCATGGTTTGAAAACCATTATCTTCTCTTCTTGTTGTTCTAGAATCAACTCAATGATTCTTTCTTCGTCCATAATCTTGTTGGAATGCGCTAAGATCTCCTTCTGTAACGATCCAAAAAAATATACATGCAATGATTTATGATTAGATGCAATGCATGCATTCGTACCTGGTTTTGAAACATAGGCCCCATCCTCTTCTTCTAGTTCATGAGACTCCCTCTTAACATGAACTTTACTTTTGAAGTCGTATGCTGAATTCATCTCTCGTGTTGCCTATCATATTCTTGGAGAAGAAGTCTTTGACTTTCTTCAAGTAGTCCTTTTCTCAAAATGTATGACTTGTATTTGCCTTTTTGTCATGCTTTTGTCAAATGCTTTAGCTTGGTTTTCAAATCTATGGGCTTCCAACCAATTTTAAACACGTAAAACTTTTCAAAAAACAACTCGTTTTGCCCCCAGTGTAGGGGTGTGATCCTAGTCTGGGCTTTTATAGAGAAGAAATTCATTCAGCCAATGATAAACTTTTTTAGTGCGTGAAGGGATAATGATGATTTTTTTTTTCAAAATGCACATTGTTATGGTTGATAAAGACAATTACAGATGATTATAAAGTGACCACTTAATCATTTATCCATTTATTACGCTATCAGAGGTAGGGATGTACTTTAGGGTTAGCTTTTCTTAAATTTTAATATTAAACCATTTTATGATATAACCACTCAAACTTGTTCAAAAAGTGCATAATCTCATCATTTATTAAAAAAAGGTGGGCTCAAAGACAAACATAAAATCTGGCTGAAAACATGAGCCCTGATTGCCAAATAGAGAAAATAAAAGCAATGACAAAAGCAAATGACAAAAACATGCTAAGGCTAATAAAGTTGTTTTACATTTTGAAAACTACGAGAAGTTCTTGGGTCAACCCGTTCTGGAAAGTCAACCGAGGCAATGCTTCATCTTCCTTCCCCACTTGCGTTTCCTTGTCTTCTCCTTCGATCTCGCCTTCTTCATTATTGACGATTCTTGACCAAGGTTTTCCAACCCTTTATCCCCTATTACTTTTGTCATGACCAGGCAATGGATTTGAATTGATATTGGGTGTGTCTTCAAACGACACCCATCCTATCTTGATGAGCTTCAACAACATGTTCTTGAAAGCGTAGCACGTTTCAAGACAATGTCCGGGAATACCAGCATGGTACTCGCAAGTCAACTCGGGCTTATACCAGATGGGGAATGGTGGTTGTAGTGGTAATGTAGGGATAAGAGCTATTTGTCCAATGCTCAGTAGTTTGGCATACATTTCCTTCAAAGGCATGGGTAATGGCGGTAGTTGTTCTGCAATGTATCTTGTGTTTGGTCTTTGGTCGTTGTTTTGGATGTTTGACTGGTTATTTGCTCGATTAGGGGAAAAAGATTTGTTAAAGTTTATGTGGGCCACATGAGGGTTATATGAATCCGTTATCTTGTCATTGGACCCACCTTCGAAGTTGTTAACGGGACCTTTCATTTTTCTTCCAATAAAACCCTTTGTCTCCAATGGCTCAATTATGCGTCCAGCTTTAATCCCTTGATCTATTCTTTCCGCTATGCGTACAACATCATAGAAATGCTGAGCTGAACTACCCATTAAATGCTCATAGTAGGGTGCCTTGAATGTATTGGCGAACAAAGTCACCATCTCCGTTTCTATCAAAGGAGGTTGCACATAAGTGGCCTCGTCCCTCCATCTTTGCGCATAAGCCTTTACTGACTCTTGGCTTCTCTTTTCCATTGACATAAGGCTTGTTCGATCTGGAGCAATTTCCAAATTGAACTTGTATTGCTTAAGGAAAGCCTCCACTAAATCCTTCCATTTCTTAATCCTGGTATTATCCAGCCTCATGTACCAACTTAGCGCCGACCCCGATAGACTGTCTTGGAAAAAGTAGATCAGTAACTTATCGTCATGAATCACCTCAGCCATCTTATTGCAATAAGATCGAAGGTGAGTGTTTGGGCATTCCAACCCAGTGTACCTTATAAACTCCGGTATCCTAAAATCTTTTGGTACCGTGATGTTTGGCACCAAGCATATTTCAGACGCTCGCATGGGGTCAAACCAGTCATTTCCCTCGACTGCTCTTAACCTTTCTTCCAAGGCTGATATCTTGTCATTGTTCATAAATCCAGTGGACCTATTATCGGAAGGCCCATCTACAGTGATGTGAGCTTGAGGGGGCTGAATGGGAATGGCAGGCGCAAATTGCTGCCCCGTCACTGAATCTGCCCCCAAGTTCTGAGATACCCCCGGGACATGAACTGACGGTGCTCCTATAGGTGGTTGGGTAGACGTTCCCTCCCCGTTCTTGGCTCTTAAGAGTTGCTCAAGCAGATTGGTCAGTCGAGAAACTTCATTTTTCACAGATTCCAACTCGGTCTGGTAGTGCGACTCTAAGTGAGCTCTTTCTTCATTTTCCATTCTTGATCTGGACCGGGTTTGGTGGACTCTGGATGTGGGACCTATGTTTCACGATCTGGAATGCATATGATGAATTAAAAACAAAATGTGTGATGAAAATATGATGCTCATGCAATGTATATTTTAGAGCCGACTCATGACTTTCGTAATCCTTTAGGCAAGATTTCTGAGTTGACCCGATTACTGTAAAGGAGGGTTTGCCAAGTTCTTTATCATAGTAGCTTACCAAAACATATTTAGAAAGAAAGATAGGTCATGCCTTCTTATAAATAGAAGAAGCTCATACATTGATAACAGAACAGGGCGTTATACATTGCTACCCTTAAAAGGCATTTCCTCTATTAGCTAAATCCCCAATAAAACAGGTGATGGCCGCCATATATTCTCGATACTTTAAAGCATCATTTCCCACTTGAGTAGCTTGTCGTTGCAACCTTTCCGCATAACGGGCTGCTTGCTCGACCTGCTTCGTTATATGCCTTATCTTATCATGGAACACAGTGTTATCTGCAATTATCACTTCGTTGCTGGCTCCTAGGGCTTCATTACTTCTTTCCAACACTCGAACCATATCATCCGACCGGGCCAACTTATCCCTTACCCTCTGCAGTTCTTCCTTTTCGATATCCAGCTCGGCTATTTTGGAGTTAATTTGGACCGTAAAGCTGTCCATGTAGCCTTGACATTCTTGACATTCTTGACGCTCTTGCTTAGCCTTACTGAGCTCTTCTTCCATCTCGAAGTAACGGCTTCTCTCTTCTTCTCGCATCTTGATTTCCGATTGTAAAGCCATCATCCTTCCTTTTGAAGACTCGGCTCTTTTCTGGTAATCTCTCATATCAGACTCTGCAGCCTTTCTTGAACTTCTCTCTTCCTCCAGTTGCATCATATATTGAGCTCTGATCCTTCTTTCCTCTTCTATGTCGAGATGGGCTAACCGATTTTTCTCTTTTTCAACTTCTACTTTCTTTACAAGAATGCTCCTTCCTTTTTTCAAGGAATCCACCATCTCCTTATCGACACTCATCTTGCCTTTGGTAGATCTTTTAACCTTAGCCAACTCTTTTTGTGTGAGCCCGTTTTTGTTAGACAACTCATCATACTCGGTTATTCGATTCATTAACTCAGCCTGGACCGCTTTTGCTATTTCTTCAGCTACCTCGGCCCTTTTCTGCCATTCCTTTAAAGATGTCAATTGTTTATCCTGTTTTTCCAACTGCTGGTTCAAGTAAACCCTCATCGTGTTTTCTTCCTCTAATTGATTTTCTAACAGTCGCAGCTGCCCTTTGCTCTTGCTGAGATCAATTCTACATTGTTCTAGCTGCTTTCTCAGCTCTTCCTCAATATCAGTCCTTTTCTTTTTTGGTTGCTCTATTGCGGATTCTGGATGTTTTGGTATGGAGAAACCCCTTTCTTCAAAAAGCTCTTCATTCCTCCAAACTGCATAATTCTGGCTGAATGATGTTTCAAATGTGCTCCCTTCTTCCCTTTTTACCATCAGGGGTCTTTCCCAATCTTGTCGGATAAGCTCCATCTCTTCGAGGAAGGGTTGGTGCTTGAATAAACCGATGAAATCAGCTAAACCCAGAGTTCTTGGCGCGTACTGCATTCCACCCAACTGTCTTGTTACTAGGGCGGGCGCGTAACTGATGTACCCGGTTATACCAATCAAGCGAACCCATATCTTATTTCCACAGCTCATTTTGCAGATGGCATTGTTCATCCATGGTGCTTTCCATTTGAAGTTGCTCCTTGGCAATGTTGCATACTTATCTATCCATGCTTTCTCATCCCAATTCTTCCAAGTCTCATCCATGGTAACCTTTAACGGTCGTAGGTCAAACCACCAAAAGTTGTTAAAAATGTCCCTTGGTGTTTCGATATGATTGATAATCCATAAATACAACATAGGGGTGCAACATCTCATGGCTCCTTTTCCATGCATTCTGCAATGATTGAGTGATAACATGGTTTCTCCCAAAATGGCTGATGAAGGATTGATCTGGTCACGCTCGTACTCTATGAAGACACTTGCTGCTTCCAAACTGATGACTCCGATTTCGGAAGGGAACAATACTAGCCCAAAAATGGCGAAGGCCACCAACCTGTATCGTTCCTCTCCTAACTTGCCTTCTTCGGCATTTTTCTTCATTCGGGCTTCTATGATCTTCCATTTGAAACCCCCCTCGGCGACTCTACATTGACTAATCTTTCCCAAGCCTAATAAACTGACTACCTCCGAAGCTGTGTCTTCAAATCTTCGCCTTGGATAGATCTTGTGGCTGTTGTTTGGAAAATCTAGAATCCTTTCATATTCCTCCAAAGTCGGTGTCATATCAATGTTCCCAAAGGTAAAACTCCGATAACTAGGATCCCAAAAATTCAGCAGGGCTTTGATTGCTGCTGCTTGTACGGGTAACCTCATTAGTTGTGCAATTCTCCCGTATCGCCTTTCAAAAATAGTCTCATCAATATATTCCATAATAAACACTAACTTCCCCAAGTCATTTACCATGTGATTTATCTTGGTAATACAAGGCAACCTACTAGCATCGATTCTTGGGCATTTTCCTTCAGCTACTTGAGTCAACTCAGAGTCTTGCCCAAACTCTTGGAAAGATAGGTACTTAGTCATGATTTCGGCTCAGAACCTGGATTGATGAATTTAACATTATTAATCATGATGCAAATGAACGTAAGATAGATATCCCAAGGACAAGTTCTATTTATTAGGTGAGAATGGGTAGGTTTTCTATTTGGTCTTTAAAAGGGTCTCATATCTGCCCAGTGACGTTCTTCGTAAAGACAGTATGGGGGCGTTGCAAGGAACAGTTAAGGTAAGTATACCCACCATTACCAAGCAGGCACTCAGATATGAGTTGGGTGTTTCACGCATCTGAACCCTGACCAATAGTCATAGGGCAGATCGCTAATCCCCCTCCTAGCTTAAAGCTTGTGTGTGCTTCTCAAAATCAAAGTATGTGATGCATGTGACAGTTCTATAAGATGCATGAGACAGTTCTATACAAATGCATGAACAATATGCGTAAAAATATTTAAAGCATATAAGCAGATAACAAAAGGAAAGGTATATTAAAAAACACACGAAAACAAAAACAATTCAGACAAAAACAAAGCTTAGTCCACAAGGTCCCCAGTGGAGTCGCCATTCTGTCGCACGTGTGCGGCGTCGCGGCGAAAATCTATTGAAGTTTTTTTTCCATTTTCTTAAATCTACAATGTAAATTTATCTATATCTATGGGGATACAAAAAAAATAGTCTTTTATTGGTAGAAAATGGAATGGGAGTCGCCACCTAGTATTTTGGTCACTAGAAACCCTAACTGGTCTCAGAGATCGGGTACGGGGACTGGTTGCGTAAAGGGAAGGTATTAGCACCCCAAATACGCCCTACCTAAGGTAAGCTGCATCGTTTTATTGTCTGATAAAATTTAAGGTGTTTTCATGTTTTCCTAGTTGTTGGTCTGTCTATGGTTCAAGAAAAATCCTCCTTAGTAAGAAGGTCTTTATCTTCTCGGGTAAAGTCCTAACCGTTCTAATGTCTATACCAAAACTTTATTATTAATATTTAGGAATACGTTTTACGTATAAATTCGTAATCCCAAATACTAAAAGAAAACAAAAGATTTTTTAGAATTTTTGAAATATTGGCCTAGTTCTCATGGCTTAAATAGACTGGTTATTAAAGCCAAAATGCATGCTAATACATATATTGTTTTTTGAAAATTTCCTTTGTTGTGTAAAAATATGATGTTATAATATTTATATATATATATATATTGGAGAGACTAGGCCGTATGCATGAAAACAAAACATTTTTTGAAAACTTGACAAAAACCGATTATTTTAAAACCGGATTTGTATCTTTACAGTATAAAAATACAAACCGATATTGATCAAAATACAGTAATAAAATTACAGAAAATCACATTTTTTGAAATAATTTTTTGAAGAATTTTTGTTCGAGCGGGCCAGACCCGGCCCAAAAGGAAACTGGGCCAAAATCGGCCCGAAATAAATTGGGGCCTGGTTTCTACAGGGCTGGACTCAGCCCAGCCCAAAACCACATGGCTGGTTATTGTTCACTGTACACACAGTGCAGGTGAACAGTAACCCGTTAATTAATTAACCGGTTACTGTGCACACAGTAACCGGGTAATTATTTCCTTGCTTGCAGAACGTGCACAGTGCACGTTCTGCATGCAAGACGATGAACAGTAAACAGAGATAAGGGTCAGAGGGCTGACCTGTGGTGGCTCTGAAGGCGGTGCTGCTGGCGGTTGCTGACCGGAGGATGACCGGGAGGGTGGTCGGCCTTTCTTCCTTTCTTCTCTGTGTTTTTTTTCTACTCTGTTTCCCTCTGTTTCTGTCTTCTCCTTCCATTTCTCATGGTGCTGTTGCCGACTGAGAGAATGGTGGCAGCTGGAGGTGGTGATGATGGTGGCCGACCGGGGGTGGCTTGGATGTTGGTCGGTGGCTGTGGAAGCCGGGGACAGCAGCTGTTTTCTCTTCCCCTCTGCAGAGGCGTTGCTCCTTCTCTTGGTTTCCTTTGTTTCCTCTGTCAACGCTGTTCTTCCCTCTCTACATCAACTTCATGGAGGTGCAGGTGGTAGGGAATGGCTGGGATGAAGATGGTGAGCTATCCTTGGTGAGTTGGTGTCTGGCAGTGTCTTGCTGCTGCTATCTTCGTCTGAGTAGAGGTGCAGGTCGCTGCCCTTCTTCAAATGGCGCAGCAACGGGTGGGAGGAAGATGACAGTGGCTGGGAAGGTTGAGGACAACAGCTGTTTACTCCTTCTTCTTCCCCGTGCAGAGCAAATGCCGCCTTTTCTTCCAATGGTGCAGCGCCGGTTGGGATGAAGATGATGAGCTGAGGAAGGAGGTGGGCAGTGTTGATGAAGAGGAATGGCAGCGGTTCCAGGAGTGAGGCTCAGTTCTTCTTCTCCTTGCAGAGGTGCTGTTGCTGCTTTTTTTTTTTCCAGTGGTGTTGTGGTGCTGCAGCGGGAGGGAGAAGCAGGTGAGCAAGAAAACGAAGATCCCTAGCAGTGTTGGTGCGTTTGTATTTTTCCTCCCTCTGTTTCAGAAATCCTTTCCTTCTCTGCTCTCCATTCACTTTTCTCTCGTTCAACTTTCCAAAGGTTCCCCTGCTTTCGTTCCTTCTTCTGTGTCTTTCTCTGTTTATTTTTTTTTGTGCTTTCCTTTCCCTCCTGCCTCCTGTCTCTATCGTCTCCCCCTCTGTCTGTCTCTCCCCTCTTCTATCTGTCTTGTCCTCCTGTGTTTCCTTCCTCCTCCTTTCTCTTTCGTTCAAACTCTCCCTCCCTTTTCAGTTTCAAAAGAGCCCTCTCATCCCTCCAAAATCCCCCTCTCCTCTGTTTTTTTTTTCCGTTTTCCCCTCCCCCCTTTACTGCTGTGTTGGGTGCTATTTATAGAGCCAAGTGAGTGGGGCTTCTTACCGTTGCGCATGGGAGTAGGGCAAGCGGCGGCTGGTCGGCCATTGGGTGCTACTGTCGAGGTTCGGCTCCAACGGCATGGGGCCTCGGGTTGGTCGGTGGGCTCCAGGCGAGAGAGGCCCCGACAAAATTTAAACAAAAGCTCCTTTTTCCTTCTTCCCCGCTGCATGTTTGGGGGAAGAAGAAAGAGGAACAGTATTTCGGTCTCCGCCCCCATAGTTGGCCGTGTGTTTCACTTCGGTCCTTGGTCTCTGATTTATGCAATTTGACCCTCAATTGATCAACAAACTTTCAATTTCTTCAATTTAACCCCTGATTTAACTAAATCAACTCTCAAAAATTATAATTCGACCCCAGAACTTTAATTTCTTCCAATTAAAGCCTAAATTGACTTAAAAATCAATTTTTCTTGCAATCAAATCCTCTATAAATTCAATTAAACCTTCAATAAAATCCAATTGAGTCCATAAACATCCAATTTTGGCCTTTTCTCTTCAAAATTAATTTTTCTTTTCTAACAGGGCTCTCATCATTCAAGTATATCCTGTAAAAAATTTCACTCCTTGTATTTCTGAACCTCCTTCATCAATTTTTCTGATTCTTTTCTGAGCGCTCCCACCTTTTATTATTTTTCTAATTTCTTCCGGCTATATATTTATATTTTTGTGGGGGGACCCAAAAATAGGTTACAACAATCTCCATGCACTGTAAGCCATTCCTTAACTCCAACACCAACTCCAGTTTTTAAAACATCGGTCACCAACTTTTCATTATGGAATTGCTCAGCAAAACATCGGTCACCATCCTCAATGAGTCACAAATGCACCTATTGCTTCATGATCAAGAATCAAAACTTGGAGTGCCCATCCTCTAATAATTAGGCCTTTGCCTTCCATTCTTCCCTAAAATCCTTGAAGTAAACAATCTTCCTTGTCTTCTTGACCCTTTTTGCTTCTTCTAACTACCCAGATAAATTGATGCCCAGAAGCTTCGAGACCTGCTGCAATCTCCTTAAGCTGAGAGGCAGTGAAGTTCGCCATGCTTCCAAAGCAAATATAAACAACTGAATTTGGTTTCTTTGAGTCGAGTCACTTCAACTGAATTTGCCATGTTGAGCAATTGAGGCTTCTTTTCCTCTTCCTGCTTTATCTTCATTGTCTCTATTGCATAGTGAAACCAGGCCCACGTTAATTCACACCCTCTTTAATTGACCCAACAAGACAATGTCCTAACCATACAGGTTCCTCTTCTACAGATTCATGGATCGCTTTATGCAAAGCAGAGGAATGATTTTCTGGAAAAAGAGTGTCTTGGGAACTTACAGTAGATTTTGTTGGAACTCTTCTCTCAGGACGTAGCATAGCTTCTTGAATCTCTATTTCTAATCGGAACAGGGTAGCAACGAGAAGCTTGGAGTGGTCGCAGAATGCCTTTCTTTTGTTCATGAGGCTGCCTGTCGAAACACTGAAGATTTGCCAGCAACTTGTAGGAATCAAATCAAAGCCCCTTTTAAAAATTTAATGACCAAAAGGAAGAAAATAAAAAAAATCTGCCTTGTGTTTAAAAAAACACCTCCCTTCTGTTTCCTCAACATGTCAGTTCATATTTTTGGTTGCAAATCTTGTACCCCTTGCGATCCCTCCTCTTTTTTAATTCTTGTGTGCTATTGTTTTAGATCTGAGGTGTAAACTGACCTCAACGGAGGATAAACTCTATACCCAATCTATGTAGTATGATGAAAATACATAATATTTCTTCTTACATGCCAAAAAAATATTTATTTTCAGTACACTACTCGTCTACTATTTCTTTAGTTTTCTTCTTGAGCATAATCACCAAGCCTGTATGCATGTACAATCTAGAACAAAATGGAATTACATTGCAGGACTTTGATTTCTTAGATCAATTTTCTTCGGAGTTCACAGCTATGACAATAAGCTACCAAAGATAAACATGTTCTTGAAAAATTTGGTAAACAAACTTAAATCATCTGTAACATTTACAGACTCTGATGACTGATCGGTGAAACTTCATTTTTTTAATCTGTTTGTTGAGCAAGTTCAAGCAAGCACTAGGATAACTTACTGGTGAAAAATATTAATCTACAATTTACACTTACTGATAACATGCATGTAGATATCTTATTGGTTGGGTTTTACAATTTACACTTTCTAATTTATAAAACCAGGAGTAAAACACATGTATCAGAGGTTTAGGTAGCTTCCTGCCCATGTAAAAACACAAGAATGTTATCCTATTGCAATATGACATGTCTTGTTGGACACATGCCAAGCACATTATCACATGAACAATGAATCAGCAGAAGGAATTTTTAGTTAGGTATTAGTCTTAAGATTTAAAATTAAAAAAAAAATCATCATTTTTTAAATACCATATCAGCCCCCTAACTTATAAAAATGACAAATGATACCACTGGCTATCCTATGCTATAGCTGGCTATATGTGAGGCCTTAATTTGCCTAGGGCCATATGGTCCACATAATAATTTTCTTAAATGAAAAAAATGTTATCTTTCATGCGCAATGAATCAGTAGAAGGAATTGTTAATTAAGCTTGGAACCCTGTAGCAAACATCTGAGATAGAAACTGCATCAAGGGTTTTTGTTTTTCCGTTCTTCAAATTTTTGGCGAGAGAAAAGAGATCAGGATTGGTGATTCTGGAGCAAGTAGCCATGGCCATGATCGCAGTGTTGGGGAATTCCGGCACCCCCATGCGCGGACCGGGGGTGTACTGATAGTTGCTCATCGGAGGGTAAAGCACACTGAGACAATATTTTACGTGGTTCGGCAAATTGCCTACATCCACGGGAGAGGTTCATTTTATTAGAGATAGAGAAAGAATACAATAAATACATGGAGGAGGAGGATTACATCCACTCTACTCAACTCATCAACTCTCATTGCTGCTCTTGCAGCTGCTGCAATGGCAGCAAGGCTGCTGCCATTGCAGCTCTCTTTCTCTCCACTCTCTTGCACACACTCACGTTCTCTCTCTCTCATTTTTCTCTCAAATATAAGCCTCCTTTATAGGCATTTAATGGTCAACATGGAGGGGCCAATAGCCTTAAAGCATGGCATGAATTGTGGCACAATTCATGCTTCCACTTGCTTAGTGGTGGGGTATTGCCACAAATGGCAATATCCTAACAATCACCCCCTTTTCCATTTTTGTGGGCAATTGTCCTCTTGCTTCTTCAGCACAGGTTTGCATCTTGCAGCTCTTCCAAGCTTACCATTCTGAGAGCGTCTTCAACACAACATTCCCTTTCGAGTGTATCAATCATGCTCGGTCCGGAATGATTTTTCAAGCCTTACACAAGGCTTACAACACCCCCTCAAACAAATATTTCCAAGTGCGACAGTCATTGAGTATTTCAATGTGATCACAAGCTCACCACTCTTCCAAGAGTCTACTCATCCAGGAGTTGCGCCTGCCCTCTGTTCCACCCTAGGAACCACACCTTACTTCTCCGTGAGTCTCTCGCTCTTAGTCGTAAGAGTCCAGGTAGCTCTCCACCTTTAACCATGGGGGCAGCCCATTAAAGGTTGATCCATATCTGTCTTCATACTCTGAGTATTACAATGCCATTACCGAGCTCACCACCTTGACAAGAGTCAACTCGTTCTCGGAACCTGCGCATGCCCTTCTGCTTCTTCATAGCAGCCGCGTCTTAATGCTCCACAAGTCACACACTTATTGTCCAAGGCAAATGTCTTATAGCTCATTGATCTTTAGCATGGGGGCAATATCCATGAAAGTCAATCCTGCATTTGTCTCCATACTCATCATAGCCACTTCATTGGCTATCCATACACCTGTCCACTTGTATCTAGCCATCACATCGGCTTTGGGGTTGTTCTGAACTGGGCTCATATCGTGGCCCACACACCTTCTCCTTAGGTGTCTCCGCTCGTCGTCATACGGCGGTCTGAAATGGGCTTCTATCACGGCCCTCACACCTTTTCTAAGGTGTCTTTGCCCGTTGTCATGGGGCGGTCTGATTCGGGCTTCTATTATGGCCCTCACACACCTTTCATCTAAGATGTCTTCACCTTTCATAGGTGGCCGCATCCTCCTTCAGCTGAGATGCTTCAAAGTGGCTCCAAAAGTCTCTACCACCATGTGCACTTATGGGAGAGATTACTGCCACTGACTACATAGAAAGAGAAAGTTGCGGTATACGCCTCGCAATCCTTCACCTCGATTTCTATGTTTGGAGCTTCTGTGCCTTTCTGTTTGACAGCTCCACCTACACCAATTATCTTTGGTGTCTTCGCCTTTCATCATAGGCGGTTGCCTTTTATCACAGGCGTTTGCACCCCCTCAATTAGGTGCCTCTGCAACAGCTCTCTTTCCATCCTTGCATGCATTGGAAAGGTCTTCGCCTGTTGTCTTCATTAAGAGCATAAGAGACTTCCTGTTGTACAAACTTTAACAGTCTCTGCTCTGAGCTTCATCTGGGAACACTTCTTCTCCTTGCACCTGTTGTCTCATTACAGTACCTCGTTGGATCCTACGGGTACTCCTGCACAATCTCCGTGTGCCCTCGTGCAATTTTTGTTCTCCAGATTTTCCCCTATTCCTTGCTTATGTTTGACAGCAGCTCATCCTGTCACAACACCTGTCCAAGTCAAAATAGGGTGCCAATCTTTATCCCCTTGCTGTATTCCTCTTCCATTATCAGGGTCTTCATCAATTCTCCCCTCGAGAAATCACAATCACCGAATCTAACTTCTTTGGAGAAATCACCATTTCATCAGATCCTTGAACCTTCGGAACCCAACTGTTCCCTTGTGCCGCCATCCTGCTAGTCTTCAACTGTTTCATTACAAACTGCTATATATACGAAAATAGTACCGTATGGATAATCCTTCCACTAAGCAAGTTCCCAGGAAAGATTGGAGGGGTCACACTGGTCCCGCTTAAAACCCAATCTCCTAGACAGAACTTCTTAGGCCATATCTATCCATCATACTGTCTTTCCGTATATACAACCATTTGCTAGCTTTGTTGCGGCTTTCCTTTACAAGTGATCTGGAATATACTGGTTTAATAAATGATTTCTCAACATCTGGCGAGACTACCAGTGCTTAGATTCGTTAAGATTGGTCTTCATCAATTTTCACTCAACACCTCTAATTGTCCACTTGATCGGGTGTCCAGAGTGTCCCAATTTTGCCTTCCCTCAAGGCAGTTAAATTTCTCCCCACTTAGCAGTTCAGCACATGTAATTGGGTAAACATGTGCACCTTCTTCTTCTTCTTCATCTCCATCGACCACCATGATGACCTTCAGATGCCTCCTGATCGGGCAATCTCTTTTGTTAATTCACCACCGCCATTTTTGGTCTCAAATCTCAATGATCGGACCGTACCATTGCATCCGGAATGATCAAATTAGCTGGAATCAAGTCTGAAATCGTCCAAATCGCATTTCAAACGGCTAAGATTTGATCAAAACAATTCTGGCCTGATGAACGGCCCAGATTCAATCTTAGATCCGGTTTCACATAGACTCTGCTGCACAGAATCTTATCCCTCGGCTCGCGGCTCGGCTTCAAAACGGCTCGGCTCGGCGCAGCCACTGTGCTGGGACCCACTGTGCTGGCGTGTCTGATGACTGGGCGCTGACATGGCATGCCAACTGTGCATGCTGGCGTCATGCTTACGACATGATGACGTCATTAAGATCCGGGTCTGGCACGTGGGTCGGGTCATCTGGTATTCGGGTCGGGTCGGCTCATCCGGGTGAAGAAGACGCGTGTGACGCGTGGCGCGCGTCTGTGCGCGTGGGCAGTCTCCTCGCCGGCGCGTGCGGAGGTTTTCGACGTCCGATTTCGACGCGGTTTTCAACAGTGGCTTCTTCTCTTCCTCCTCTACACAGTGGTATGGTCAAAATACAATTTTGACAACTTTCATTTTTGAGCAAAATCAAACACCCCTTTAAACCATGTGCTCTGATACCAATTGTTGGGGAATTCCGGCACCCCCATGCGCGGACCGGGGGTGTACTGATAGTTGCTCATCGGAGGGTAAAGCACACTGAGACAATATTTTACGTGGTTCGGCAAATTGCCTACATCCACGGGAGAGGTTCATTTTATTAGAGATAGAGAAAGAATACAATAAATACATGGAGGAGGAGGATTACATCCACTCTACTCAACTCATCAACTCTCATTGCTGCTCTTGCAGCTGCTGCAATGGCAGCAAGGCTGCTGCCATTGCAGCTCTCTTTCTCTCCACTCTCTTGCACACACTCACGTTCTCTCTCTCTCATTTTTCTCTCAAATATAAGCCTCCTTTATAGGCATTTAATGGTCAACATGGAGGGGCCAATAGCCTTAAAGCATGGCATGAATTGTGGCACAATTCATGCTTCCACTTGCTTAGTGGTGGGGTATTGCCACAAATGGCAATATCCTAACACGCAGTGCAGGTGGCGCTCGAGAAACTGGCTTCCTTTGTAGCAGAAGAAACACGGTTCTTGGGAGGAGTTAGAGGGGGAATCGTTGAACTACAGGATGATTTGTATAGCATGAAATCTTTCCTTCAGGATGCGGAAGAAGGGGGGGAGAGTGATCAAGGACTGAGAGCCTGGGTCAAACAAGTGAGAGATGTGGCTTATGATGCTGAGGACATTCTTGAAGAGTTCATGCTCCGGTTTGCTCCATCTCACGGGAGTGGTTTTATCCATTATCTTCGCAATTCATATCGTTCCATTCGTAAATTAAGTGCATGGCACCGTCTGGCAGTACAGCTACAAAGCATTAAAGCAAGGGTGAAAGCCATTTCAGAGAGAAGAAATGCATTTTCTTTGAATAGGATAGACATGCCATCAACCTCCAGTGCTACCGTAGAGAAATGGCATGATCCCCGGTTAGCTGCTCTTTACTTAGATGAAGCTGATGTCGTGGGAATTGAGAACCCAAAACATCTACTGGTTTCGTGGCTTGTAGAAGGAGAAGAAAATGTTGAATATTAAACTCAATCTAGATGGTCAAGGAAGGCAACCACCAGCTGCCACCGACCAGCCGCCAGCCGCCTTCACACCACCGTCCACAGCCGCCTTCACACTTGAAGGTTGAATTTTCTTGTTTTGAATTCGTGTATAAATAGAGTGCTCAGCTTATGTTATTGTGTGTGGGAGAGAATAGAGAGAAACACTAAAGAGAAAGAGAGAGGGCGTGTATTGTTAAGCTTTTGTGTTAATTAATTGTAAGCTTCTGTTCTTGAAATAAAACAGTGTGTTTTATCCCCTCCGAGTGTTTCAAAGCCACCACCAGTGGTTTCTCCCACCAACAATTGGTATCAGAGCCTCGTTCGTCAGAAAACAGAAGTGTTTTGGGAGATGGCCGAATTTTCAAAGTTGTCCAAAACAAGTTTTGATCATTCCATCGTGTAGAGCTCATCCATACAAACTCACTGACGCAAGAATCAGCTTCATCGGAGACGGAGGTAGCCCACACGCGCCGCCTGAAGATTCTGCACTGTTTTCCCAGTCGCATCCACGCGCGCCAGAGGTTGAAGACGAGTGCCGTCCACGCGCGCCATATATCAAGCCGTTTAAGCCGCGCCGCGCCGAGCCGCAAGCCAAGCCCCAGCCGCGCCGAAGAATATTCCATAGAATATTCCCTTCTCAAGCCAAGCCGATAAGCCGAGCCGTTGTTAGCCGCAGCCGAGCCGATAGAATATTCCACAGAATATTCCCGGTTCAACCCAGCGAACCGCCCGACGCCCAGAATTGGTTTTGTGACCGGTTCACCTATTTGCTGACCTGATTTCTACAAAGTCATTCCGGATCGATCTACAGTGTCGGTTTTGCCAAATTCAACTCCCAGAAGGAGATATAGTCATTAAAAGAGCAAAATGACTACAGAAAGTACACAAACACTCATCCCGAAGCTGACCAAAGACAACTATGATAGTTGGTGCATCAGATTAAAGGCATTTCTTGGTTCACAAGAGTGTTTGAAGATTGTACACTATGGTTATGATGAACCAGAGTCTAAAGAAGAAGAAGATGCTTTACAAGAGGCACAGAAGCAAGCCCTGAAAGTCAACAGAAAGAAGGACAACAAAGCAAAGACCATCATCTACCAAGGTCTTGATGAAGATACATTCGAGATCATAGCTTCCGCTGAAACATCACATGATATATGGGAGGCTCTCCAACAAAAATACAAAGGTGCTGACAGAATCAAGAAGATTCGTCTTCAATCTTTGCGAGGTGAATTTGAGTTATTGCAAATGAAGTCCTCAGAATCTATTTCTGATTATCACACAAGGATTATGGTGATAGTCAATCAGATGAGGAGAAATGGAGAAGCCATCGTAGATTCTCGAATTACTGAGAAAATTTTGAGATCCCTAGATCCAAAATTTGATTTTGTTGTTGTCGCTATTGAAGAGTCCAAAGAAGTGGACAAGTTGACAGTGGATGAACTTATGAGTTCTTTGCAAGCTCATGAGCAGAAGATTGTAAAGAGAAATGGAGATAAGGCCATCGAGCATGCCTTACAAGCAAAGTTGTCGCTCAAAGAGAGATATGAGCAAGGGGAGACTTCAACAAGTGGATATACCACTCAAGCAGGAAGTCAACAATCCAGAGGAGGATTTCAGCAATTCCAAGGAAGAGGATCTTGGAATACAAGCTTTAGAGAAAGAGGTGGTAGAAACACCACCAGAGGAGGTAGAGGACAACAAGCATTCACTCCTAGAGGAAGAGGAGGCGGTTACAATAACCGTGACAAGAGGAATATCCAATGTTATAGTTGCAATCAATTTGGGCACTATAGCACTGAATGCAGAAGGAAAGCTCCGTTGGAGATACGTGAGCAAGCCAACTATGCAGAGAAGGATGACAGAGAAGAAGCTGCATTTCTTGTCCAACAAGAACTTGGCGAGAAACAGGAGAATATGTGGTATCTAGATACTGAAGCCAGCAATCACATGTGCGGCTACCGAGAGTTATTTAGTGATCTAGATGAGACCAAGCAAGGTCTAGTTACTTTTGGAGATACCACAAAGGTTCCATCCAAAGGTAAAGGCAGCATCCCAATCAAGTTGAAGAATGGCGATTCCAGCTACATCGCCAATGTCTATTATGTCCCAGCCATAAAGCAGAACCTAATCAGCTTAGGTCAACTTTTGGAGAGAGGATATACTTTTTACTCGAAGAATTGTCATCTGACAATTAGAGACAACAATTGGAGATTAATGGCCTATGTGAAAATGTCCAAGAATAGGATGTTTCCTTTGAACATCCAGTATGATGCAACAAGGTGTTTGAGTGCCATCACCAACAGTGAAGAATGGCTTTGGCACTTGAGGCTTGGACATCTGAATTTCACGAGCTTGAAGATGCTAGCAAGCAAGAAGATGGTCAGAGGTTTGCCTCACATTGATCATCCAGATGAAGTCTGTGAAAGTTGTGTCCTCAGCAAACATCACAGATCCAGTTTTGCCAAAGAAGTCAACTGGAAAGCAAAGAGGCCACTGGAGTTAGTACACACAGATGTGTGTGGCCCAATAACGCCTATGTCGACTGGACAAAATAGGTACTTCCTCACTTTTATTGATGATTTTAGTAGAAAGACGAGGATATACTTTCTGAAGAGGAAGTCAGAAGTATTCAATTGTTTTAAAGATTTTAAAGCAATTGTGGAGAAGCAAAGTGGCTACATGATCAGAACAGTGAGATCTGATCAAGGTGGAGAATATACAACAAATGACTTTGAAGCGTATTGTACACAACAAGGCATCAGACATCAGACAACACCAGCTTATACACCACAGCTGAATGGTGTAGCTGAAAGGAAGAATCGCACGATTCTTGACATGGCAAGAAGTCTGCTCAAAGCAAAGAAGTTGCCCAAGCAATACTGGGCTGAAGCTGTATCATGTGCAGTGTATCTACTGAATCGCTGCCCAACCAGAAGTTTGCAAGGAGTCATTCCAGAAGAAGCATGGAGTTGTCACAAACCAAGTGTTACTCATCTACGAGTATTTGGTTGTGTGGCATATGCAAAGATCCCAGATGCAAGAAGGAGAAAGCTCGATGATAAAAGCGAGAAATGCATCTTTGTCGGATATAGTGAAAGAAGGATGGGATACAAGCTGTATAATCCCATCACGAAGAAGGTGATTATGAGTAGAGATGTTATCTTTGAAGAAGATAAATCTTGGGAATGGAATGATGATCAAGAAGCAGTCAAATGGATCAACATTGATTTGATCCTTGAAGGTGAAGAAGTACCAACAGTACTTGTCGAAGAACCGATTGTGCCAGCAGCTGAACCACAAAGTCCGGTGATTATGCCAGCAGTTGAACCACAAAGTCCGGTACACAGATTCCCTGTATTCAACAGGAGGAACACACCAGGAGCATCATCATCAACACCACCATCAGCATCCTCATCAGAAGAACCAAGAAGGATGAGAAATCTTGAAGAGCTGTACGATGCCACTCAAGTAATGGAAGATACAAATTTGTTTTGTTTCTTTGCAGATAGTGACCCATTAAGCTTCAATGAAGCTATCACAGAAGAGAAATGGATAACAACAATGGATGAAGAAATACATGCCATTGAGAAGAATGATACCTGGAAGCCGACTCATCCACCAGAAAACAAGAAAGCAATAGGTGTCAAAAGGGTCTACAAGACGAAAGCCAAATTAGTGGATAAAGGGTACAAGCAGAGAGAAGGCATTGAAATGAGAAGTGTTCATGCTTGGCATGACATCCCTCGATTGAGTTTAAAGGGGAGATTTGTTGAATATTAAACTCAATCTAGATGGTCAAGGAAGGCAACCACCAGCTGCCACCGACCAGCCGCCAGCCACCAGCTGCATGCCGCCAGCCGCCTTCACACCACCGTCCACAACCGCCTTCACACTTGAAGGTTGAATTTTCTTGTTTTGAATTCGTGTATAAATAGAGTGCTCAGCTTATGTTATTGTGTGTGGGAGAGAATAGAGAGAAACACTAAAGAGAAAGAGAGAGGGCGTGTATTGTTAAGCTTTTGTGTTAATTAATTGTAAGCTTCTGTTCTTGAAATAAAACAGTGTGTTTTATCCCCTCCGAGTGTTTCAAAGCCACCACCAGTGGTTTCTCCCACCAATATAAAAGCTCTCCAGTATCTCTGTGGTTGGAATGGGTGGGTTGGGAAAAGCAACCCTCGTAAAGAAAGTATATGACAGCCACCCCATCAGAAGAAGCTTTGATACCCATTCTTGGGTTACAGTTTCCAAATCGTTTGCATCCACGGAGCTCCTACGAGTTGCTCTGCAGGGGTTTCTGGTGACAGCAAACGAACCTGTTCCGGATAATTTGCAATCAATGACTGACTTCCAATTAATTGATGCTCTAAGAAATTATCTATGGAGAAGGAGGTATGTCATTGTTTTGGATGATGTATGGAATGTAAACGCTTGGGAAACAATAAAGTATGCATTTCCTGATTGTAACTGTGGTAGTAGAATTATCTTCACTACACGTTTAAGTAACTTGGCTGAATCTATAGAGAGAACACTAGTCATGTTTATGAACTCCAAGCTTTATTAGAAAATGAAGCTTGGACCCTCTTTTGTATGAAAGCCTTCAGAGGGGAACATAAGGCTGTATGCCCTCCAGAACTGGAAGAGATGTCTCGAAATATCTTAAAGAAGTGTGAGGGACTGCCACTTGCAATTGTAGCAATAGGAGGCCTACTGTCGAAGAAGAAAAACGGAGGTTTGGAATGGAAGAAAGTCCATGACTGCCTAGCTACAAAATTGAAAAGTAACGACGACCTTGGGAGTTTACGTAGAATACTTCAACTAAGTTACGATAATCTTCCTTACTACCTCAAACAGTGTTATTTGTATTTAAGTGTTTTTCCAGAGGATTATTTGATAAAAAGAATGAAGTTGATCCGGCTATGGATAGTTGAAAGGTTTGTGGAAGAGAAGCAAGGTTTTACAATGGAGGAAGTAGCAGAGGAATACCTTAATGAACTCGTGAATAGGAGTTTGATCCAAGTGGTGGAGATGAATTATTTTAATAGGGTCAAGACATGTCGTGTTCATGATCTAATGCGATAAATCATTCAAATGAAATCCAGGGAAGAATCTTTTGTTATGATAGCAAACGGAACAAGAATCAGCAAGAATGAGAAAGTTCGGCGTCTATCAATCCATGAGAACTCTGAGGAAGTACAATCAGATATGAGATTTCCTTATCTGTGGTCTTTTTTGTCATTTTCTTCACATCATTCTTTTGAGCACGGTTTTCGCAATTACAATCTGTTGATAGTATTGAATTTAGATCGAGCTCCCCTTTCCAGCTTCCTACCTGAATTGATTGAACTGATTCATTTGAGATACTTAAGTTTGAGATGGACCATGATAAGGGAGCTTCCAGAGTCCATAAGGAAGCTCAAGTACTTGGAAATACTTGATTTGAAAGGGAGTCCTGTGTCTTCTTTGCCTGCTGGGATCACTCAATTGACATGTCTTTGCCAGCTCCGTAACTATCGACACAGTTTCCAGTCATCATCGTTCTTCCCTGACACTCATGGAATGAGAGTTCCATCAGGAATAGGAAGATTGACTAGCCTGCAGAAATTGGGAAGCGTTGAAGTTAATGAAGATTATGAGTTAGTCAGGGAGTTGGGAAAGCTAACTCAGTTGAGAAGGCTGGGCATTTTAAAGCTAAGAGAAGAGCAGGGAATGGATCTCTGTTATACTTTGGACAGGTTGAAACACCTTACTGCTTTTTATCTTGTTTCACTAAACAACACTGAATTCTTACAATTTGACTCTCTTTCATCTCCTCCAAAATATCTCCAACGACTAAATCTCAAAGGTAGTCTTCCAGGTTTACCAGGATCGATAACTTCACTCCAGTATATTTCCAAGCTAGTGCTTCAATATTCTAGTTTGAAATGTGATCCTCTCAAGGCCCTCCAGAAATTGCCTAGTTTGGTGGTGCTTGAACTCCGTCAAGCTTATGCAGGGGAAGAACTGTGTTGTGATCCTAGTGGATTTTCAAAGCTGAAGAAGCTAGGTCTCCATGAACTGGAGAGATTGCGGCGCATCAGAATAGCAAAAGGATCAATGCCTGGGTTAGAGAGGCTAGACATCACAGCATGCACGGTGCTAGAAACTGTGCCGGATGGGATTGAAAACCTGAAAAATATAGGAGACCTGGTTCTGTGGTATATGCCTTCAACATTCATCAAGACAATAGAGAGGTACCGTGGTGAAGATTTCTGGAGAGTTCAACATATCACAACAATCACCCGTATCTACCAGAGGCTGGGGAGACGGGTTTCTGAAACTCTTCTGTGATTAGAGGGGTAAACTACGGAGAGGACTCCAGTCTCAGGAAAATCATGATCTCTGCCAAGTTCCTCGGGTCTGGATAGACGTTTCATCATGTAATGCTGAGCCTCAGAAAACAGAAAACTGTTGCTCTTCCCTCCTCTTCCCTCCTCTGCTCTGCTCCTTTGTCTTTGTTTTGCTGTTGTTGAATCTTCCAACCTGCTATCTTGCCCATGTTTGTCACTGTTAAATAATATTTATGTAGTCTTATTTATTAAGGGTAGAATAGTACTTTCAGTTTGACCTATATATACTTTATTTGTATTTAGGTTAAGACTATGCATTCATAATATACAGATTATTCAGAATTCTAGCCTCCTTTTCTCTATTTGATCTCAATTAATTTAACATGGTATCAGAGCTGGTTTTATGAAACGAGGCTTAATCCCAAGCACAAGTTCGCGGATCCAACTTCTGCAAAATTTGGTATTTCGTCAGTTTCTACAATTATTTTGGTATTTCGTCTACCCTTCAGCTTTTGCAATTTGGTATTTGTGTTCAGTTTCTGCAAATTGGTTTTGTGTTTTGGAGTAATCGTATAATTTTGAGAAGATATTTGTTTAGTTTCTGCAATCTCTGTTCAGTTTCTGCAATTTGGTATTTTGTTTTCCGCTGCTTTTGCATTCTGGTTCTCTGTGATTGTTAATTATGGCTACTGAAAGAGATGATTCGCTTCAGTCTGTGAGTGTGAGGTTGGATGGGAAGAACTATTCGTATTGGAGCTATGTAATGCGAAATTTTCTTAAGGGTAAGAAGATGTGGGGGTATGTTAGTGGAACTTATATAATACCTAAGAATGTTGAGGAGGGGGATGTTGTTTTGATAGATACATGGGAAGCAAATAATGCAAAGATCATTACTTGGATCAACAATTCTGTTGAGCATTCGATAGGTACGCAGTTGGCGAAGTATGAGACAACAAAAGAGGTTTGGGATCATCTGCAAAGGTTATTCACGCAATCAAATTTTGCAAAACAGTATCAATTAGAGAATGACATACGAGCTCTTCATCAGAAGAATATGAGTATTCAAGAGTTTTATTCTGCTATGACAGATCTTTGGGATCAATTGGCTCTTACAGAATCAGCAGAATTAAAGGCATGTGGTGCCTATATTGAGCGTAGAGAGCAGCAACGATTGGTACAGTTTTTAACAGCACTTCGCAGTGACTTCGAAGGACTTAGAGGTTCAATTCTGCATCGTACTCCACTGCCTTCTGTTGACTCTGTTGTCAGTGAGTTATTGGCTGAAGAAATACGTCTTCAGTCTTATTCTGAAAAGGGAATTCTTTCTGCTTCAAATCCTTCTGTACTAGCAGTACCTTCTAAGCCATTCTCTAATCATCAGAACAAGCCCTACACAAGGGTTGGCTTTGATGAGTGCAGTTTCTGTAAGCAGAAAGGTCATTGGAAGGCTCAGTGTCCTAAGTTGAGACAGCAGAATCAAGCTTGGAAGTCTGGCAGTCAATCACAATCTAATGCTCATCGACCGCCTCAGGGTTATAAACCACCACACCACAATACTGCAGCAGTAGCTTCCCCAGGCTCTATTACCGATCCTAATTCTTTAGCTGAGCAATTTCAGAAGTTTCTCTCCTTGCAGCCACAAGCAATGTCCGCTTCTTCTATAGGTCAGTTGTCTCATAGTTCCTCAGGTATGTCACACTCTAAATGGGTCTTGGATTCTGGTGCTTCCCATCATATGTCTCCAGATTCCTCATCTTTTACCTCAGTGTCCCCTTTGTCCTCCATTCCTGTTATGACTGCTGATGGCAATCCTATGCCCTTAGCAGGTGTTGGTTCTGTTGTCACACCTCACTTGTCTCTCCCTAATGTTTATCTTATTCCAAAACTCAAATTGAATCTTGCGTCTGTTGGTCAAATATGTGATTCTGGTGATTATTTAGTCATGTTTTCTGGTTCTTTTTGTTATGTACAGGATCTGCAGTCTCAGAAGCTGATTGGGACAGGCCGTAGGGAGAATGGATTATATATTTTGGATGAGTTAAAAGTGCCAGTTGCTGCTGCTGCCGCTGCTACTACTATTGCTGATTTGTCTTCCTTTCGTTTGAGTCTTTCATCTTCTAGTTTTTATTTATGGCATTCCCGTCTAGGTCATGTTTCATCATCTCGGTTGAGATTTTTGGCATCCACAGGAGCTTTAGGAAATTTGAAAACTTGTGACATTTCTGATTGTAGTGGATGTAAACTGGCAAAATTTTCTGCTTTACCTTTTAATCGAAGTATTTCTGTTTCATCTTCACCATTTGATTTGATTTATTCTGATGTATGAGGACCTTCTCCTGTTTCCACAAAAGGAGGGTCTCGATATTATGTCTCTTTTATTGATGATCATACTCGTTATTGTTGGGTTTATTTAATGAAACATCGTTCTGAATTCTTTGAGATATATGCAGCTTTTCGAGCTCTTATCAAAACTCAACATTCTGCTGTGATCAAATGCTTTAGGTGTGATTTGGGTGGGGAATACACCTCTAATAAATTTTGTCAAATGCTTGCCTTAGATGGAACCATCCACCAAACTTCATGTACAGATACTCCTGAACAAAATGGTGTAGCTGAAAGAAAACATAGGCACATTGTCGAAACTGCTCGTTCTCTCTTGTTGTCTGCTTTTGTTCCTAATGAGTTTTGGGGAGAAGCTGTTCTTACTGCTGTAAGTTTGATTAACACAATTCCATCTTCTCATAGTTCGGGTCTATCTCCTTTTGAAAAGTTATATGGGTATGTCCCTGATTATTCCTCATTTAGAGTCTTTGGTTGTACTTGTTTCGTTCTTCGTCCTCATGTAGAACGCAGTAAGCTATCCCCTCGATCCGCTATTTGTGTCTTTCTGGGTTATGGTGAAGGTAAAAAGGGGTATCATTGTTTTGATCCAATAACTCAGAAACTTTATGTGTCTCGTCATGTTGTCTTCCTTGAGCATATACCTTTCTTTTCTATTCCATCCACTACTCATAGCCTGACAAAATCTGATCTTATTCATATAGATCCTTTTTCTGAGGATTCTGGTAATGATACCTCTCTCTATGTTCGATCAATTTGTACTCATAACTCTACAGGTACTGGTACTTTACTCTTTGGCACACCTGAAGCTCCATTCTCATCTACAGCCCCTCAAGCTTCATCTGAGATTGTGGATCCACCTCCACGTCAGTCCATCCGCATTTGTAAGTCCACAAAACTACCAGATTTCGCTTATTCTTGTTATTCTTCATCATTTACTTCCTTTTTAGCTTCTATTCATTGTCTCTTTGAGCCCTCTTCCTATAAAGAGGCAATTCTTGATCCGCTTTGGCAGCAAGCTATGGATGAGGAACTTTCTGCTTTGCATAAGACAGATACTTGGGATCTGGTTCCTCTACCTCCTGGTAAGAGTGTTGTTGGTTGTCGTTGGGTGTATAAGATCAAGACTAATTCTGATGGGTCTATTGAGCGATACAAAGCTAGGCTGGTTGCAAAAGGATACTCTCAACAGTATGGTATGGACTATGAGGAGACATTTGCCCCGGTTGCAAAAATGACTACTATTCGTACTCTTATTGCCGTAGCTTCGATTCGTCAGTGGCATATTTCTCAACTTGATGTTAAAAATGCATTCTTGAATGGAGATCTTCAAGAAGAAGTTTATATGGCACCCCCTCCTGGTATTTCACATGACTCTGGATATGTTTGTAAGCTTAAGAAAGCATTATATGGTCTCAAACAAGCACCTCGTGCTTGGTTTGAGAAATTCTCTATTGTGATCTCGTCTCTTGGCTTTGTTTCTAGCAGTCATGATTCTGCTCTTTTTATTAAGTGCACTGATGCAGGTCGTATCATTCTGTCTTTATATGTTGATGACATGATTATTACTGGTGATGATATTGATGGTATTTCAGTTTTGAAGACAGAGTTGGCTAGACAATTTGAAATGAAGGATTTGGGTTATCTTCGATATTTCCTGGGTATTGAGGTAGCATACTCACCTAGAGGTTACCTTCTTTCTCAGTCGAAATATGTTGCAGATATTCTTGAGCGGGCTAAACTTACTGATAACAAGACTGTAGATACTCCTATTGAGGTTAACGCAAGGTACTCTTCTTCTGATGGTTTACCTTTGATAGATCCTACTTTATACCGCACTATTGTTGGGAGTTTGGTATATCTCACCATCACTCGTCCAGATATTGCATATGCTGTTCATGTTGTTAGTCAGTTTGTTGCTTCTCCTACTACTGTTCACTGGGCAGCTGTTCTTCGTATTTTGCGATATCTTCGGGGTACAGTTTTTCAGAGTCTTTTACTTTCATCCACCTCTTCTTTGGAGTTGCGTGCATACTCTGATGCTGATCATGGTAGTGATCTCACAGATCGCAAGTTTGTTACCGGGTTCTGTATCTTTTTAGGTGATTCTCTTATTTCTTGGAAGAGCAAGAAACAATCTATTGTTTCTCAATCATCCACCGAAGCAGAATATCATGCCATGGCATCTACTACCAAAGAGATTGTTTGGTTACGTTGGTTACTTGCTGATATGGGAATTTCCTTTTCTCATCTTACTCCTATGTATTGTGACAACCAGAGTTCTATTCAGATTGCTCATAACTCGGTTTTTCATGAGCGCACTAAGCACATTGAGATCGATTGTCATCTTACTCGTCATCATCTCAAACATGGCACCATTGCTTTGCCTTTTGTTCCTTCTTCCTTGCAGATTGCAGATTTCTTTACCAAGGCGCATTCCATCTCTCGTTTTCGTTTTCTGGTTGGCAAACTCTCGATGCTTGTAGTTGCCGCATCGTGAGTTTGAGGGGAGATGTTAAATAATATTTATGTAGTCTTATTTATTAAGGGTAGAATAGTACTTTCAATTTGACCTATATATACTTTATTTGTATTTAGGTTAAGACTATGCATTCATAATATACAGATTATTCAGAATTCTAGCCTCCTTTTCTCTATTTGATCTCAATTAATTTAACAGTCACCACTAAATTGTTGACACCGTCAATTTCTAGACATCAATACGAGTATATTTGGGATTTGTCAAATGTTTATTTTATATTTTATCAAATTTTCACAACTTGAGTTCGTTTTGCAAGTTCACATCAACTTTTTTATGCTGGTTTTGTTTTATTCGTTTTGTAGTAATTTATTTATATTTTTTAATTTAAAAAAATGATGAGAAAAAATAAAAATAACTAAAGATTCAAAAAGAAAAAAAATAGAGCTAGAGTTCTGATCTTGATCCAAGTGTGATAAGATTTTTCAAAAGATATGTAGATGTGAAAGAGAGACGCAATATTGCCTCCTAGACCAGGTGATAGAACAAAAGGGTAAACCCACCTTTTGACTTTGTAACGTAGAAGCAGTGTATCCAACTTTGAGCCATAAAGACAGTCTGAGGCGAAAAAAAATGAGAAGCCAATAGTATAAAAAACTTTATAATCGTATCAGATTTCAAACATCGTTTTAGTGATGGAAAAAGAAGCCTTTACCACTCACAAGCAACCAATCACGGCAAAGAAGCCTCTACTCTGCCACCAGAAGATCTTGTTTGGAAAAGGAGTAGAGAAGATACTTGCAAGTGAAAAAAAATCCCTGGCCTAACATACAGCAAGCCTACCTCTTTCTTTCTTGGGCTGACAGTCATCCATTGGTCAATCCACTTTATATATATCCTGGGCCTGATCATACTGGAGCAAAGTATGTGAGCTTCGAAGGAAAAAAGAAAAGAAAAGGGGAGGCACAAATAGGAGTTCAATTTTGTTGAATCCTGTTCTCTTATCTATCACATATCTTCTTGCTAGCCTCTCAAACATGAATCCTAACCGATGTGCTAAAGGTGAGATGGAAATATTTGGAAACCAAAATGTGCAGCCAAATAATCATTAAATGTAACAGCACATTGATCCCTTTCCAATTTCATACTGAATTAATCCTGACTTCCTATCAAGAAAAAAAAAACCAAACCCACAAGGGTGACTTCTTGATTGAGAGAGGTGAGCTAAGAACTTGTAAGACAACGGTTCAAGTCTCAAATGGAAATTGAGCAAGAAAATCTCCTTTTCCCATCCTTGCGTGCCCCAATCAGAGCCCATGGATCCGGTTTCATTTTATAGATGTACCAAGCTGACTACATGCCAGTCTAAGGTTTATCGCACGTGTGTTATGTCACGGCAAGTCATCCTCTTGGATCAGGAAATAGAAAAGACAAGGAATTTTTATTTTTTATTAGTGGAAAGAGAAAATGACAGTCATCACCTAATATTTTGGTCACTAGAAACCTTGGCTAATCTTAGAGATTAGGCATGTGGACTAGTTGCGTAAATAGATTAGCACCCTTAATACATCTTACATGAGGTAAGCTGTTTTGCTTAATTGTCTGATAGAAACTAAGATATTGTTATATTTTCTAATTATTGATCTGTTTAAAATTTAAGAAAAGTCCTCCTAAGTAGGGAGATATTTATCTTATTAGTTAAAAATCTAACCGTTCTAATATCAATAAAATAAAAAACTACCTTTTATTTAATATCGAGAATACATCTTACAAAATCCAAGATATTAAAAGATAACAAAATAATGTTTTTTGAGATTTTTGAAATATAAACTTAGTTCTCATGTCTTCAATAAACTAGTTATTAAAGTTCAAAATACATGCTAATACATATCCTTTTTTAATCTGTTTGTTGAGCAAGTCCGAGCAAACACTAGGATAACTTACTGGTGAAAAATATAACCAGTAGCAACAACCTGCAGGAGCAAATAATAAGGATTGAGCTGTATCAATAGTTGGACTGTTCATTTCAAACCCTGTGCAAAGTGCAATTGAAAACAGAAACATTACAAGCATGAAATCTCAAATGACAAGGGTTTTTGTAACGAGTTTAAGACAAGAAGGTTAAAATTGTCTTCTGAAGCTCAAAACTGATGATTTTATTTTTTCTTGTTTTTTCAAGCCATTGATAGTGTTTTGTTTTATTTTTGCCCTTCATTCTTGGCATACTCTGTCTATATACGTCATCTCTGCCCTAAATTTCTCCATTCTAACACATCCATGTTTTAATCAATGCATTTTCTTCCTTTTTTTATATATAGAAACTGTCTTACATGCATGAAGATATCTTATTGGTTAGGTTTTACAATTTACACAATCTAATTTATAAAACCAGGAGTAAATCACATATATCAGATATTTTTTTCTTGCCCCAAATTCATTTTGAAGGGATAGAGATTGAAGAAGTAGATAATGTTGGGTGCTTACTTGTTTTATTGTTTTTCTCTCAAACAAACTTGTTGTTTTGATTTATAATTTTGTACATGTTATGGTTTGTTTTAGATTTTATAAAATTATATTTGTTTGTAAATTGTTGAAACTTATGTCGAATTACCGACTTAGATGTTTTGTGATGAAATAAATAATGGCTTGTTTAACGAATCCATTTTATGTTTTGTCAATTTTATTGCCGAGTTGTAATTTCTGTAAATTAATGTGTATAAATTTGTATGTACATAGATAATTGATAATGAATATTTATAAAAGAAGTTTGAAAGGAAGTTGGATAATCTTGAGCTAAACCAATATTTTTTACAAATTTATTTATTTAATGTAGTTAATTAATACATGTTGTCATCATTATTTGATATAGGTTCCACAACGTAGAGGCGGTATCCCTTTATAGTATGATCAATTCACCCGCAAGTATGAGGTATATTGGAAGGACGACCTTTTAACGTAAGTTTGTTTTGATTTGAGTTGATTTGTGTTCAACAATTTATGAACAACTAATATTTTATTTTTTTTAAAAAAATATTTTTTAATTATCACGGATGACATTACTGATGGAATCAATCCGTTGGTATGTTCCAGAGAGTTGGAAAACATTTACTGCATATGCCACTACATCAACGACGGAATTATTCCGTCGGTATTTTACAGAGGTTTGGACTAAAATTATTTGGAATGCCACTGCCAATCACCAACGAAATTATTTTGTCTTTATATTCATCGACGACATAATTCCGTTGGTATATTCTAGCAGGTAAAATTTTTTTTGGCGCATATTTTCCGTTTATAAAACCATCAGTTTTTTATTTTTATTTTTACTGACAGAATTGCTGACAAAAATGAAATTACCGACGAATGGTATACCAACAGATAGATTCCGTCGTGAATTAGTCAATAAAATTTTCCTCAACGGAATGGTAATGTTAATGCCGACAGAAAATTCCGTCAGTAAAACTGTTAAATGTAGTAGTGATTTTTCATCAAATAGATTCAAAATTATAGGATTAAGGCTAGTTAATCAAGTAATTTAACATAAAACATTTTTTTTTGCAAGCCATTGATATTATCTTTTGTTTTCATTTTATTGGCCCACACCGTGTCTATTATAATCCATGGTTTGCCTGGGCATTTCTTCAATCACAGAATATATCAGAGAATAAAATTAACGGAACTTGTTATCGGGTTTCTTAATAATGTTTACCCTCTCATTTCCTTCTAATACTAATTTGCAGCAGCAAGTCGAATGCGTGTCCAAAAATGTTTCTTATTGACACTCTTGTTGAGCTGTGACCAATAATTGAGATCGAATATCATCTGGCATTCAATCAACAGTGAACTAATCCACCAAACCTTTAGGCTGATATATTAGCTTTGCCATGGCGTACGTGATCTGTGGTGAAATTTAAGCATCAATGGACAATAACTTAGGTCTCTTCTGGTAAGCCACTATCTTTCCTGTAATCATGGTTGTAAGGTTTGGTTTCAGCCATGAAAAGATGATTGATAACAACTTAACAAGTTCAGCATGTTGCTTGAATTGTCAGAGATAAATTATGATTATTTGCTTACAGAAATTATAGTGCTTTAGAATTCACAGATAATTAATGGGTTTTTATTTTTATTTATGTCAAATAATATGCAGTTCAAGGGTTACATATCCAATGTATTAACAATAATTAAGAATTCAAATTGTTTCCATCAGTTCAGATTAAGAAGTTAGAACCACTCTGAAATTCAGACTAAGAATCAAACAATAATTAATATGGAAGTAAATCAGCCTAACAGATATTTCTTTCTTCAACCAAATTAGCAACAATTGATGATATTGTTCATTGGGAATCTTGACTTCACAAGTCTACGGAGAAAAAGAAGTGCAAGTGGATGATGAAGCTTGTTGCTACCCAATTTTTGACCCATGTTTTGATAAATTTTCAGAAAAAATTCAAAAATAGCGAAAAACATTGAAAATCCAAAAAAAATACGTTTTTAATACATTTGCATCATTTTTTATCATTTTTAGCATCGTATCAAAAGAATTTAAATTTTCAAAGATATTTGGAACGCGTTCAACTTTTAACGCGTTATTTTAAAATCATTGATTTTCTTCATTGAGTCGACGTTGATATTGCTCGTTTTCAAAAAATACAAAAAAATTAAGAAAAATCAAATTTACAAAAAAAAGAAAAAAAGTTGGATGGACCAATCTTGAGATCCATGCAACATTTTACCTATAAATACTGGTCCACAACTCAAACAAAAGGAGAGGGGGGGGCAATTTTGAAATTTGAGGGGAGAGGCAACTGAAACCCTAAAAGCTTAGCTTTTTCTCTCCCTCACCGAAAGAGGCAGCCGCCAGCCTCCCCGCTAGATTTTTTTTCCTTCTTCCTCTTCCCCGGCCGGCTTGCCAACAGCCACATACCAGCCTCTAACACCCCTCACCCGCTACAAATCAGAACCGGCCAGCCTCCCCCTTCCTTGGGAAACCAAGACCGCCGCCTCCCTCTCAGCCACGACCTCTCCCCTTCTCCAAGACAGCAGCTCCATTTTTCTTTTCCAGCAACACATCCGAACACCCCCCACGCACCAGACCTTCCCCCTCCCAGCGGCGCTTCTCTCAGCCACCGAGAACACCGCCTTCCAGCCCGCAGCTGACAGATCTTCCCTCTTCCACCGGCCGCAGGCCACGGTCTCCCTCATCAGCACAGACGCGACAAAGCTTCCCCCAGCGGCGGCCGAACAGCAGCAACCAGCAACCTCTTCGTCTCCTTCAACCAGCGACGCCGACCGGTCAACTGCCTCCCATCTCCACCGCAGCTCTAACAGCCAGAGCGAAGCGACACCCACAGACTCAGATCTGTTCGCCTTCATCCCCAGCAACCAGTAGAGAACACCAACAGAGAAGAGGGCGAAACCAAGAGGGGAGAAGATCTAAAACGGTGAAGAGAGAAAGAACAAACAGATTGAAATCAAAGAAAAAAATTAAAATCGACTGCTGTGTGTGTTTCTTTTCTGGTCCTGCAGGTCACCGACGGTTTAGGAAGACAGAGAAGAAGAAGAAGCCATACGGGATATGCTGTTTCCAAGCTCTCTCTCACGGCGGCGCGTGAACCCACGCGCCCCCAGTGGCGGGGGCGAGTGGGAGAGACGCGCCGCCAGTGTTCACCTGTTCAGAGACCTGCCTCAGCACTGCATGCAATTTCAAAAAGCTTCTCCAGCACTGTTATGGATTTTTTGGGGGACTATTTTGTAAATTTGGATTATTTAATATAATTTTTATTTAGTTTCGAATTTTTTGTAATCTGTATTGTGGATGTAAAAAAACAAAAAAAGGAAAAGGAAAGGAAAAGAAAAAAGAAAATATAGTGAAAGTGTATGGGTGTGTTTGTATTTGTTTTTATATTTTTTTTTTTAAAAAAAAAAATGCAAAACGGTGCCGTTTTGATAAAAATAGGGATTTCTTTGCGAATTTTCAATTTAGTCCTCCGACTTTCAATTTCGTTCAATATTATTCCCTAATTGACCCTAAAACTTCTGATTTGATGCAATTTAGTCCCGACATAACTTCACCTTCGGCCCCAAAGTTACGCGCCTTTTGCAATATGGTCCTTGGTCTCGGATTTATGTAATTTCGTCCCTAATTGGCCATTAAACTTTCAATTTCTTCAATTTGGCCCCCGGATTTTGTTAATTGCAGCCCCTATACTTGCGCGCCTTTTCCAATTCGGTCCTTGGTTTCAGATTTCTTCAATTAAGTCCCTAATTGGCCCTTAAACTTCAATATTTATGCAATTAAGCCCCTGATTTGACCTAATAAATTCCTAAAAAATATATTTCGGCCCCAGAACTTAAATTTCTTCTAATTAAAGCCCAAATTGACTTAAAAATCAATTTTTCTTACAATCAAATCTCCTATAAATTCATTTAAAAATCCAATTAAGTCCATAAACATCCAAATTTGGGCATTTCTCCTCAAAATTTCAAAATTCCCCTCTCAATAGGGCTCTCCTCCTTCAAGAATATACTGTCCAAAATCCAATCTTTGTATTTTTAACCTCATTGACCAATTTTCCGACCATTTTCTGAGCGCTCCCACCTCTTATTATTTTTCTAATTTCTTCCGGCTATATATTTATATTTTTATGGGGGGACCCAAAAATGGGTTACAACAGATGCCCCCTCTTTATAATGCTTACGGAGCAGAGGCTTTGCGCAGTAAGTTTTATAAAGATAAACCCAAAACGGAACTCCCGAAACTGATCTGGTTGAAGCTTGATTGATCTGAAACTTGTCTTTTACAGCAACCCTCCTCAACTTGGAATCCCATCTGGCGATCTCCTTTAATCAATTTGGAATCCTATCTGGCGATTCCTTTTATTCAAACGAAATATGAGGCCCCATCTGGCGACCTCCAAATAGCAAAATACGAGATCCCTTCTGGCGATCTCCTTTAATCAATTTGGAATCCCATCTGGCGATTCCTTTTTTAATCAACATGAAAAACGAGGTCCCATCTGGCGACCTTCAAATAGTTAAACACGAGATCCCTTCTGGCGATCTCCTTTAATCAACTTGGAATCCCATCTGGCGATTCCTTTTATTCAAACGAAATATGAGGTCTCATCTGGCGACCTCCAAATAGCGAAATACGAGATCCCTTCTGGCGATCTCCTTCAACTTGGAATCCCATCTGGCGATTCCTTTTATTCAACAGGTAATACGAGGTCCCATCTGGCGACCTCCAAATAGCGAAACACGAGATCCCTTCTGGCGATCTCCTTTATTCAACTTGGAATCCCATCTGGCGATTCCTTTTAACCAACATATGAGGTCCCATCTGGCGACCTTCAAATAGCAAAATACGAGATCCCTCCTGGCGATCTCCATCAACTTGGAATCCCAATCTAGCGATTCCTTTTATTCAAAGCTGAAATGCGAGGTCCCTTCTGGCGACCTCTAAATAGCGAAACACGAGATCCCTTCTGGCGATCTCCTTTAATCAACTTGGAATCCCATCTGGCGATTCCTTATTACCAAAGCTGATATCGATGTCGTTCTTCCTGATGGCAGGGTTCAAAACTTTTCATTCTCTCTTTTTCTTGTTCTTCTCGTTGTTCCAGAATCCACTATGGTTCGAAACCGTGATTCTTTGCTATCATCCACTATGATTCTTTCTTCATCTCCAATCTTGTTGGAATGCATTAAGGTCTCCTCCTATAACGATCCAAAAAACATATATGCAATGCTTTATGATTAGATGTCATGCATGCATTCGTACCTGGTTTTGAAACATAGGCCCCATCACCTTCTTCGAGTTCATGAGCCTCCTTCTTAACCTGAGCTTGCTTTTGAAGTCGCATGCTGGATTCATCTCTCGTGTTGCCCCCTATCATATTTTTGGAGAAGAAATCTCTGACTTTCTTTAAGTAGTCCTTTTCCCAAAATGTATGATTTGTCATTGCCTCTTTGTCATGCTTTTGTCAAATGCTTTAGCTTGGTTTTCAAATCTATAGGCTTCCGTACATTTTAAACACGTAAAACTTTTCATGAAAACATCTCTTATTGCCCCCAGTGTAGGGGTGTGATTTTAGTCTAGGCTTTTGTATAGAGAAGGAATTCGTTCAGCCGATGCTAAACTTTTTTAGGTGCGATAACAACAAAATATGCGCTATTGGGATTAATGCAAAAAAATGATTGTTGTGAGATCAATGCAAAAAGAGAAAGAAGTCAATGACCAAACTTTGCTTTATTGATTTAGGAGCCTACATCAAGCATAATATCTTTTTACAGAGTCAGAATTCACAGGTCGAGCTAGGTCTTCTCCATCCATTCTAGCCAACTTCAGCGCTCCTCCTGAGAATGCCTTCTTTACTACGTAAGGACCCTCGTAATTTGGTGCCCATTTGCTTTGATCGTCTCCAGGTAGTGACAATATTTTCTTCAATACTAGATCCCCTTCTCGAAACAAACGCGGTCTAACCTTCTTATCATATGCCTTGGCCATTCGTTTCTGGTAAAGTTGGTGATGACATATTGCAGCCATCCTCTTTTCACTGATCAGGTTCAGTTGCTCGTACCTCACCTTGGCCCATTCAGCCTCTTCTAGTTCGGAATCCATTAATACTCTTAACGATGGGATTTCCACTTCCAACGGCATCACTGCCTCCATACCGTATACCAGAGAATATGGGGTAGTCCCTGTCGAGGTCCTGACTGTAGTGCGGTATGCGTGAAGAGCGAATGATAACATCTCATGCCAATCTCTATATGTGACTACCATTTTCTGAATAATTTTCTTGATGTTCTTGTTGGCGGCTTCTACTGCGCCATTCATCTTTGGTCGGTATGGTGAAGAATTCGAATGCTTGATTTTCCATTTAGTACACAGCTCTGCTATCCTTTTGCCATTGAAATTCTGTGCATTATCTGTCACTATCTTTTCCGGAGGACCATAGCGACAAATCAAGTCCTTCTCTATAAACCTCTTCACTACGTTCTGTGTTACGTGGGCATATGAACTAGCTTCCACCCATTTTGTGAAGTAGTCAATAGCTACGAGGATGAATCTATGACCATTGCTAGCTTTTGGGTTAACAGGACCGATCACGTCAATTCCCCACATTGCAAATGGCCAAGGGGATATTAGGTTAAATAGAGGAGCTGGTGGCATATTGACCTTGTCACTGTAAACTTGACATTTATGACATTTCCTGACATAATCGATACAGTCTTTCTCTAGTGTCATCCAAAAATAACCAGCCCTTTGGATTTTCCTCGCTATCATATGCCCGCTAGCATGGGTTGAGCAAATCCCCTCATGGACCTCCCGTAATGCCTTTCTAGCATCTGCCTCATTCAAACATCTTAGTAGGGTCCCATCAAATGATCTTTTGTACAAAATCTCTCCATCTGCCTCATTCTCAAGGTTTTCTTATCCGTTTTGGAAGCTCCTACCGGATATTCGTGATTTTGCACAAGGTTCTTGATATCATAATACCAAGGATGTCCGTCTATCCCTCCTTCAACTAAGCAACAGTGAGCTGGGTCATTTCTAATGTCAATGTGTACCGGTTGTACCTTGCACTTGAGATCAATGGTAGTCATAGCAGCTAGCGTGGCCAAAGCATCCGCAAAATGGTTCCCCTCCCTTCCCAGATGGGTGAATCTAATTCCTTCAAATTCCTTTGCTAGCGTGGATAGGTATTCCTGGTACGGCCTTAACTTTTCCTCCTTGGTCTGCCATTCCCCTTTAACCTGACAAATAATCAACATTGAATCTCCATATACATCTAACTTCTTTATCTTCAACTCTAATGTCGCTTCTAAACCGAGGATACAAGCTTCATACTCAGCTGTGTTGTTGGTGCACTCGAAATGTAGTTTAACCGAAACTGGATATTGTTTCTTATCAGGAGAGATTATTACCGCACCGGCCCCGTTACCATATACATTCACTGCACCGTCAAAAACACATCGTCCACCAATCTGTCTTCTCTTCTTCTTTCTCTATTGACAATATATCTTCATCAGGGAAGTCAAAATCCAAAGGTTCATAATCTTCAACAGCATTATCGGCCAGATGGTCTGCGATTGCACTTCCTTTTACGGCTTTCCTTGTCATGTATACTATGTCATATTCTGCTAATAGAACTTGCCACCTTGCAATTCGACTTGAGAGATAGGGCTTGTTACAAATATACCTCAGAGGATCCACCTTTGAAATCAACCAAGTGGTATAGTATAACATATAATGTCGCAACCTCTTTGCCGCCCACACCAACGCACAACAAAGCCTTTCTATCTCCGTGTATCTAGACTCACACTCCGTGAATTTCTTACTTAAATAATAAATAGCTCTTTCCTTCCTTCCGGTTTCATCATGCTGTCCTAATACACATCCCATGGCTGCATCAGTCACTGTTAGGTACAATACTAGAGGTTTTCCTGATACCGGAGGAACCAGTAAAGGTGGATTTTGTAAATAATGCTTGATTTTATTGAATGCCTCCTCACACTCCTCATTCCAGGTTCCAGGATTCTTTTTCCTTAGTAGTCGGAATATAGGTTCACACGTCGTTGTTAACTGAGCTATGAACCGAGCAATGTAGTTTATCCTTCCCAAGAATCCTCTTACTTCTTTCTCCGTCTTAGGGGATGACATAGCTTGGATGGCCCTTACTTTATCTGGATCCACCTCTATACCTCTATCACTTACCACAAATCCTAACAGCTTACCCGATTTAACTCCGAAGGAACATTTTGCAGGATTGAGCCTTAATTCAAACTTCCTCAATCTCTCAAACAACTTCCTCAAAACTTCAACATGATCCTCTCCCCTTTTAGACTTGGCAATCATGTCGTCTACATACACCTCAATTTCCTTGTGCATCATGTCGTGGAACAAAGTCACCATTGCTCTTTGATAGGTTGCTCCGGCATTCTTCAACCCGAATGGCATCACCTTGTAGCAGAACGTCCCCCAAGGTGTGACAAAAGTTGTTTTCGCCTTATCCTCCGGAGCCATCTTTATCTGGTTGTATCCTGAAAAACCATCCATAAAGGAATATGTGGAACTCCGGGCAGCGTTGTCTACTAAAACATCTATATGTGGTAGCGGAAAATCATCCTTGGGGCTAGCTTTATTCAAATTCCGAAAATCCACGCACACTCTAATCTTCCCCTCCTTCTTAGGCACCACAACAATGTTAGATACCCATTGCGGATATCTAACTACTTCTAGAAAACCAGCATCCCATTGCTTCTCGAGTTCTGTCTTGACCTTGATCCAGACATCCGGGTGGGCCCTCCTCAGCTTCTGCTTGACTGGCTTACAACCTTCTTCCAACGGTATCTTGTGTACTACAATATTTGTATCCAAACCAGGCATATCTTCATAGGACCAAGCAAAGACATCTGAATATTCTTGTAATAGGGTGATCATTTTTATCCTTTGTTCAGAAGTAATTAGGGTACCTATTTTTAACTCTTTCTTAAGCTGATCACTGCCCACATTGATGGTTTCGAGTTCCTCGGCGATAGGCTTCCAAGTCTGTTCCTGTTGTTCTACTAGCCTAGTGAATTCACTGATATTGCTTTCATCCCACTCTTCTTCTTCCATAGCTATCACATGCTCATTCAAGTTTGGTCATTTATTCTTGATGCTAAATGTATGTGATGTTGTGGGAGATCCGCTTTCAGGATTCCTGAAAGCGGGAAGTGTTTGGTGTAAATGCATAAAAAAAGAAGGCAATTTGTGAAAAGTGCATGATCTCACAATTTATTTAAAGAAAAGGTGGGCTCCATGACAAACATAAAATCTAGCTGACATCATGAGCCTTGATTGTCAACTAGAGGAAATAAAAGCAAACATAAGCAATGACAAAAGCATGTTAAGACAAACAAAATTGGTTTACATTTTGAAAACCACTGGAGCTTCTTGGGTCACCTAGTTCTGAAACTTCTCGTCTTGAGCTAACTTGCGCACAAAGGTCTTGGCGGATACTTCTTCTATGGTGTAGACCGTCAGTTGTGGGAGTGCTTCATCTCCCTCTCTTGCTACTGTCTTCATGTCATCTCCTTCCACCTTGTTTTCCCCCAAGGTATTTATGCTCATGTTTGACAGCTTTTGATCAAGGCTTTCGGCTTCTTTATCATGTTGCATTATGTATGCAGCTTTTGGAAATGACACGCTAAGGGGAGGGATTTCCAGCTTTTCTTCATCAGGCTCTCTTCCTTTAATTCTAGCCATCCTTCTTGCCCTTCTCCGACCAGCAGCCCACCGATAATCCTTTTGGTTAGGTTGGTATCCTAACCCAAATCTTTGAGCAGCACTTTTTATCCTTGCCAGATTAACCCCTTCTGGCATCCTGATAATAAGGTTATACTGAAATGGGATTCCGCGGTTCAAGAAGCATAGACTTGCCATCCTTGCTGCTTCTGAGATCCTTGGCCTTCTTAGCACTGTGTTCTCCGGCACCTAGTCGGTGTTCACAATCTCAAAGGCATGGATATTGTTACCCTTGCAATCACCCGCTTCGATAAAAGGCACAGCTACATTCTTTGTCATGGATACTGTCTCCTCGGCCTTGACGGTTACCAACATCTCATTCATGATATACTTCAGGCATTGGTGCAATGACGAAGCTACTGCCCCCGCTGCATGAATCCAAGGTCTTCCTAACAACATACTATAGGAAGGGTGGATATCCATAACCTGAAGTGTTACTAGGAACATTTGTGGTCCCACGTATAGCTCCACTTCTAAAGTCCCAATTATTGGCCTAGGCGATCCATCATACGCTCTGGCCATCATAGTACTTGGCTTAATATGGGATTCATCGATCGGCATTTCTTCCAACATGTGCTTTAGCAACACGTTAAGGGCCGAGCCATTATCAATGAGTACTTTTCCTATGAGGCAGTCCTTGCACCTAACCGTAATGTATAAGGGCTTGTTATGTCCGGTACCTTCAGCATCAAGCTCATCAGCCGTGAAGTACAGGTAATTAGTTGCATGGATCCTTCCCACTAGATGCTCCATGGTTTTATGTTCAATGTCTTGGGGCACATATGCCTCATTCAATACCTTTTGCAAGGCGTTTCGATGCGGCTCAGAGCTGAGTATCAAGGACATAAGGGAGATCCTAGCTGGAGTCTTCTTTAGTTGATCCACTATGCAATATTCGCTATGCTTGATCAACTTCAAGAATTCATTCGATTCCTCTTCCGTTACTGGCTTATTAACTTCTAGTGCTTTGTCCAGATCTACCACTTCTTTGCCCTTTGACTTCCTCAACTCCTCGGGCGTAAAGCAACGACCACTCCTGGTCAAACCACTTATCTCAGGCTGGAACAAAGGAAGAGGAGCTCGAACGTTAGAGGCATAACCATAATTATAAGGCATGGCATTGTGATTCCCTTTTGTGTAGGGCGGTTTAACCAAGATTAGCCTTGGGGGCCCATGAGCTGTTGGCTGGATCCTGCATACTCCTGTCATTTCATCTTGACCTTCCATCATACTCACCTCACCGCTGTTCTTCATGGGTTCAATCCTCAACTCCCCCATTTTTAGCATTTTTGCAATCTTTTCGCAAAACTCGATGCAATCCTCAATATGATGTCCATCTCTTCCATGGTATTCACAGTAATCATATCCCTCCGAATGGCTCTCCACCTTTGTCTTTAGAAATCCTGATTGTACCAACATGTTTTACAATCTTTTCATGGACACCTTCAACACCTTGCATTGATTTCCCACTTCGATCATGCCTATTCCACTACTATTTGGGGCATGCTTAGGCAATGGGTTTGAATTAACATTGGGCTTGTCCTCAAAGGATACCCATCCCATCTTAATAAGCTCTAACAACCTCTTCTTGAAGGCGTAACAGGTTTCAATCCCATGCCCGGGATTACCCCCATGGTACTCGCAAGCCAACTCGGGCTTGTACCAAATTGGGAATGGTGGTTGTAGTGGTAGTGTAGGGATAGGAGCTATTTGTCCAATGCTCAACAGTTTGGTGTACATGTCCTTCAAAGGCATGGGTAAGGGTGGCAGTTGTTCCGAAGTGTATTTTGTATGGGGTCTTTGGTAGTGATTTTGGTAGTTCGATTGGTTATTTGTTCGATTAGGGGAAAAAGGTTGGTTAAAGTTCATGCGTGAGAATTGAGAGGTAGGTACTTGAGGATTATGGAAATCTACTCTCTTGCCCTTATACCCACCTTCCAGATTGTTAACATCGCCTTCTCTCTTTCTTCCAATGAAACCCTTCTTTTCCACTGGCATCGCTATTCGCCCAGCCTTAATCCCTTGTTCTATCCTCTCAGCTATGCGTACTGCATCATAGAAGTGTTGAGAGGAGCTACCCATTAGGTGCTCATAATAAGGTGCTTTGAAGGTATTGGCAAACAAGCTCACCATCTCTGTTTCTATCAAAGGGGGTTGGACATGCATTGCTTCATCCCTCCATCTTTGCGCATAAGCCCTTACTGACTCCTGGCTCCTTTTCTCCATTGCCATTAGACTTGTTCGATCAGGAGCGATTTCCATGTTAAACTTGTACTGTTTGAGGAAAGCCTCCACCAAGTCTCTCCAGCTCTTGATCCTAATGCTGTCTAACCTCATATACCAGCTTAAAGTGGATCCTGCTAGGCTATCTTGAAAGAAATAGATTAGCAATTTATTATCACGGATTACTTCCGCCATTTTGTTGCAGTAGGATCGAAGGTGAGTGTTTGGGCATTCCAAACCGGTATACTTAATGAACTCTGGTATTCGAAAATCTTTTGGTACCACGATGTTTGGTACCAAACATACTTCGGCTGCTCTCATAGGGTCAAACCAATCATTACCCTCAACTGCCCTTAATCTTTCTTCTAGAGCAAATAGCTTGTCTTGGTCCATCACACTGGGAGACCTATTATCCGGGACTCCCTCCGTTGTTAAGTCCACAGTGATTGGAGCGTGAGTTGGCTGGATAGGGGTGATCGGCACGAAATGTAGTTCATTGGCCGAGTTTGCCCCTTGGTTTTGGGATACTTGAGGGACGTGCGCTGCTGGCGCTCCTTCAGGCTGTTGTGTTGATGTTCCCTCCGCATTCTTAGCTCTTAGAAGCTGCTCAAGTAAATCAGTTAACCGAGAAACTTCATTTTTTACGGACTCCAACTCGGTTTGATAATGTGACTCTAAGTGAGCTCTCTCTTCGTTCTCCATTCTTGCTCTAGACCGGGTGTTGTGGACCTTGGATGTGGGACCTATGTTTCATGATCTGGCATGCATATGATAAATTAAACAAATGCGTGATGAAAATATGATGCTCGTGCAAATGTATATTTTAAAATTGATTCATGACTTTCGTAATCCTTTAGGCAAGATTTCTGAGTTGACCCGATTGCTGTAAAGGGGGTTTGCCAAGTTCTTTATCATAGTAGCTTACCAAAACACACTTAGAAAGAAAGATAGGTCATAGCCTTCTTATAAATAGAAGTTGCTCATACAGTGATAACAGAACAAGGGCGTTATATATTGCTATCCTTAAAAGGCATTTCCTCTATTAGCTAAGTCCCCAATAAAACAGGTGATGGCCGCCATATATTCTCGATACTTTGAAGCATCATTTCCAACTTGAGTAGCTTGTCGTTGCAACCTTTCCGCATAACGGGCTGCTTGCTCGACCTGCTTCGTTATATGCCTTATCTTATCATGGAACACAGTGTTATCTGCAATTATCACTTCGTTGCTGGCTCCTAGGGCTTCATTACTTCTTTCTAACACTCGAACCATATCATCCGACCGGGCCAACTTATCCCTTACCCTCTGCAGTTCTTCCTTTTCGATATCCAGCTCGGCTATTTTGGAGTTAATTTGGACTGTAAAGCTGTCCATCTAACCCTGACATTCTTGACGCTCTTGCTTAGCCTTACTGAGCTCCTCTTCCATCTCGAAGTAATGGCTTCTCAACTCCCTCAACTCTTCTACTTGTATCTCGATCTCAGATTGTAAAGCCATCATTCTTCCTTTCGAAGACTCAGCTCTTTTCTGGTAATCTCTCATATCAGACTCGGCGGCCTTTCTTGCACTTCTCTCTTCCTCAAGCTGCACCATATATTGAGCTCTAATCCTTCTTTCCTCTTCTATGTCGAGCTGGGCTAGCCGATTCTTCTCCTTTTCAACTTCTATTTTCTTTGAAAGAATGCTCTTTCCCTTCTTCAAGGAATCCATCACCTCTTTGTCAACATTCATCTTGCCTTTTGTTGATCTTTTAACCCTTGCCAACTCTTTTTCTGCGAGCCCATTCTTCTTAACCAGCTCATCATATTCGGTCATTCGTTTCTTTAGCTCAGCCTGGACCCCTTTTGCTATTTCTTCCGCTACCTCGGCCCTTTTCTGCCATTCTTTCAAGGATGTTAATTGCTTATCCTGTTTTTCCAACTGCTGGTTCAAGAAAACCCTCATCGTGTTTTCTTCCTCTAACTGACTTTCTAATAACTGTTGTTGCCCTTTACTTTTACTGAGATCAATTACACATCGTTCTAGCTGCTTTCTTAACTCCTCCTCATTATCAGTCCTTTTCCTTTTTTGTTGCTCTATTGTGGATTCTGGATGTTTTGGTATTGAGAAAACCTTCACTTCAGAAAGCTCTTCATTCCTCCAAACTGCATAATTCTGGCTAAATGATGTTTCAAACGTGCTCCCTTCTTCCCTTTTTACCAACAGGGGTCTTTCCCAATCTTGTCGGATAAGCTCCATCTCTTCGAGGAAGGGTTGGTGCTTGAATAGACCGACGAAATCAGCTAAACCCAGAGTTCTTGGTGCGTACTGCATTCCGCCTAACTGCCTTGTTACCAGGGCGGGCGCGTAACTGATGTACCCGGTTACACCGATCAAAGGAACCCATATCTTGCTTCCACAGCTCATTGTGCAGATGGCATTGTTCATCCATGGTGCTTTCCATTTAAAATTGCTCTTTGGTAATGCCGCATATTTATCTATCCATGCTTTCTCATCCCAATTCTTCCAAGTCTCATCCATGGTAACCTTTAATGGTCGCAGGTCAAACCACCAAAAGTTGTTAAAAATGTCCCTTGGTGTTTCGATATGACTGATAATCCATAAATACAACATAGGGGCGCAACACCTCATGGCTCCTTTTCCATGCATTCTGCAGTGGTTGAGTGATAACATGGTTTCTCCCAAAATGGCTGATGAGGGATTGATCCGGTCACGTTCGTATTCTATGAAGACACTTGCTGCTTCCAAACTGATGACTCCGATTTCGGAAGGGAACAATACTAGCCCAAAAATGGCGAAGGCCACCAACCTGTATCGTTCCTCTCCTAACTTCCCTTCTTCAGCATTTTTCTTCATTCGGGCCTCAATGACTTTCCATTTGAAACCCCCCTCGGCGACTCTACATTGACTGATCTTTCCCAAGCCTAATAAATTGATTACCTCCGAAGCTGTGTCTTCAAATCTTCGCCTTAGGTAGATCCTGTGGCTGTCGTTTGGAAAATCTAGAATCCTTTCATATTCCTCCAAAGTCGGTGTCATATCAATGTTCCCAAAGGTAAAACCCCGATAACTAGGATCCCAAAAATTCAGTAGGGCTTTGATTGCTGCTGCTTGTACGGGTAACCTCATTAGTTGTGCAATTCTCCCATATCGCCTTTCGAAAATAGTCTCATCAATATATTCCATAATAGCTTTGGTTAAAGGGAATCGCCAGATGGGATTTCAGGTTGACCGAGTTACACACATTTTTTTAGTTTTGGTTTAATGAGGTCGCCAGATGGGATCTCATATTGGTTCTGGTTAAAGGGGATCGCCGGACGGGATCTCAGGTTAGCCCAACCACACACAAGATATTGGTTCTGGTTAAAGGGGATCGCCGGACGAGATCTCAGGTTAGCCCAACCACGCAGATTTTGGTTTTCATTCAAGAAGATCGCCTGATGGGATCTCAGGAAAAAAAAGAAGAGAAAAAAAGAGAGAAAAAAGAGCAAGGTCTTTAGATGAGTGGATATTGAGCAGACAGAAAGACAAGTTTTTCTTTACAAAGCTTACTACGCAAAACATTGAGGAGTTTTGCTTCGTAAGCATTGTAAAGAGGGGGCATCTGTTGCTACCCAATTTTTGACCCATGTTTTGATAAATTTTCAGAAAAAATTCAAAAATAGCGAAAAACATTGAAAATCCAAAAAAAAAATACGTTTTTAATACATTTGCATCATTTTTTATCATTTTTAGCATCGTATCAAAAGAATTTAAATTTTCAAAGATATTTGGAACGCGTTCAACTTTTAACGCGTTATTTTAAAATCATTGATTTTCTTCATTGAGTCGACGTTGATATTGCTCGTTTTCAAAAAATACAAAAAAATTAAGAAAAATCAAATTTACAAAAAAAAGAAAAAAAGTTGGATGAACCAATCTTGAGATCCATGCAACATTTTACCTATAAATACTGGTCCACAACTCAAACAAAAGGAGAGGGGGGGGGGGGGGCAATTTTGAAATTTGAGGGGAGAGGCAACTGAAACCCTAAAAGCTTAGCTTTTTCTCTCCCTCACCGAAAGAGGCAGCCGCCAGCCTCCCCGCTGGATTTTTTTTCCTTCTTCCTCTTCCCCGGCCGGCTTGCCAACAGCCACATACCAGCCTCTAACACCCCTCACCCGCTACAAATCAGAACCGGCCAGCCTCCCCCTTCCTTGGGAAACCAAGACCGCCGCCTCCCTCTCAGCCACGACCTCTCCCCTTCTCCAAGACAGCAGCTCCATTTTTCTTTTCCAGCAACACATCCGAACACCCCCCACGCACCAGACCTTCCCCCTCCCAGCGGCGCTTCTCTCAGCCACCGAGAACACCGCCTTCCAGCCCGCAGCTGACAGATCTTCCCTCTTCCACCGGCCGCAGGCCACGGTCTCCCTCATCAGCACAGACGCGACAAAGCTTCCCCCAGCGGCGGCCGAACAGCAGCAACCAGCAACCTCTTCGTCTCCTTCAACCAGCGACGCCGACCGGTCAACTGCCTCCCATCTCCACCGCAGCTCTAACAGCCAGAGCGAAGCGACACCCACAGACTCAGATCTGTTCGCCTTCATCCCCAGCAACCAGTAGAGAACACCAACAGAGAAGAGGGCGAAACCGAGAGGGGAGAAGATCTAAAACGGTGAAGAGAGAAAGAACAAACAGATTGAAATCAAAGAAAAAAATTAAAATCGACTGCTGTGTGTGTTTCTTTTCTGGTCCTGCAGGTCACCGACGGTTTAGGAAGACAGAGAAGAAGAAGAAGCCATACGGGATATGCTGTTTCCAAGCTCTCTCTCACGGCGGCGCGTGAACCCACGCGCCCCCAGTGGCGGGGGCGAGTGGGAGAGACGCGCCGCCAGTGTTCACCTGTTCAGAGACCTGCCTCAGCACTGCATGCAATTTCAAAAAGCTTCTCCAGCACTGTTATGGATTTTTTGGGGGACTATTTTGTAAATTTGGATTATTTAATATAATTTTTATTTAGTTTCGAATTTTTTGTAATCTGTATTGTGGATGTAAAAAAACAAAAAAAGGAAAAGGAAAGGAAAAGAAAAAAGAAAATATAGTGAAAGTGTATGGGTGTGTTTGTATTTGTTTTTATATATATATTTTTTTATATTTTTTTATGATGAAATTGCAAAGGTTAAAGAAGAATTTAATATTTTGATTGGATCACGGTCAAGAATTATTAACTTATACGTAAGTTGTATTTCTAATATCCGATGAAAAAAACAATTATTAAATTTTTTTTAAACACATCAAATTCGCGAAGCAGCTTACCTCAGGTAGGGTTAGGGGTGCTAATACCTTTCCTAACCACAATCAGTCTCTTACCCGTGAATCTCTGACAAGACCAGTACATTCGGTTTCCTAGTAGCCTTCAATAAATTACTAGGTGGCGACTCCAACGAACCAATTAAATCAACACAATGAAAGATCGCCAGCCGATGCCGCGCGGATTTTTTTAGACGTGCGACCAAGCTAGCGGCAAATCACTTCATTCCATGAAAAAAGTTAGGGAAGAAATTGTTGATAATACAAGTCATTTTCTTATCTCTTCTGCCATGTATTCCACAAGATCAAATCAATTGTTTAGAACACATGACTTTCCATGTCTATATATGAAGAAAAAGCAAAGTAGTTTACGCAACAAGTTGGAGGGATTGACTAGTGATTGTGGAGCCTTAGACTTTATGCATCTATTGGATCCTCATAAATAAGAAAAAGGACACCCACTCACATTGACTTGGTGCATCTATTGGAACCTAATATGTCAAAAAATAAAATAATGAATTTTCTTAATCACAAATTCACATATGGCTTTTTAAGTATTGTAGTTTTTTTCCAAGTTTAATCACAAATCCACAGATCAGTGGGTATATTTAGTATTGTAGTTTAATCACAAATCCACGGAGTAATTTTTTTTTCATTTTTACTATGTGTCAAAGTCAATTGACTGTATGAAGAGAGCCAAAGTGTACAGTATTCAGTATTCACAGTCCCAAATACACATAACACTGCTTAGTTCTCGCTACTGTGCTTATTAACATTAACTATTTATTGAAAAGTTGATTTAAATTGAACAGAATTTATATGTCAAACGTCACCAAATAAAGTTGATGACGATAGCACTCATTTTTTTTTGTTTTATATTAAAAAGTGTTATCGAATTAGCTTATATGTGAAATTAAACTAAATATTTTATTTTAGCAATCTTAAATATGCATAATGAGAAATCCAAGTGACTCGGTTAATAGATACCTAAATACCTAACTGCAATCTATTGATTATTTATTTTTTATATATAAAAAACGATGTTATTTTAATATATATATATATATATATATATAAAAGAGTTGATCTAAGTTAATTTGGTGACTAATAAAAAATCATGACACGAGTCTTATCAATTATTTAAGATTTGTGGGAAGATATGATACAGGAGATAAGAAAATGATTGCTATTATCGACAATCTCTCTGTTATAATATGTCTCAAAACATAGAATCTGCAGATAAAATCATGGAAATGGCCAAAGTACTGTAGTATAAATAGGACCTCTATAAATAGGATCTGCCTATGACGGGTAAAAAGGCTTATAGCTTATTTGAAACTTTTTATTTGAAACTGGAAGCTTGAGATCGTTCACGTTCTGAAACAGATTTATCCACCGGCAATGAAATTCTTAGCCGGAGGTGAAGGTAAAGGAATGGACCCAAGGAAGCGACCACCAAGCACGGAGAGACCTTTCGTTAATGCTTGCCAGCTACAATTTCGGCTTTAATGCAAACAGTTAGCCTATCAATTTCTTCAAACTTGATTGATTGAATTGTATTATCGAGGAGTGAGGAGGCCAGTTATATAGCATCTCGGTTTCCGTAGCTCGACTCCACAGATCGTCGTTACTTAAGAATTAAATATCTCTTTATTCTCTTCTCTTATGAATGAATCAATTTTAGTGATCAAATAATCAAGAACAGCTAAACTAGGAGCCAGTCAGTCCTTGCAACGAATTATTACAGCTATTAATATCTCTTTGTTGTTTCCTTGATTGAAAATAAATGCAACATCTTGTGCAATGATCACCGTACGAGAGAGGCAGCGCTACCTTGATTATTTTAGAAGATACTAACTTTACCGTCATAGAATCTTAAAGTCTCTCCAATTAGAATTGTTTTTCATGCAGGTATTTAAGATTATCTTAATGAAGTTTGAATTTTTTAGATTGGAAAGAAATTCAAATACTTAATATATAAATCAGCTACTATCTAAATATTAAATAACCCTTTATTTTTATGTTCCTGAATTTTTGAACATCATGAGATGATAACTTATACTGCCAAACAATTCTACAAACCGCTAAATAATATTTTATAAAAAATAATTGGTTTATTTTGATTATGTTTTTACTAAAAAAATTGTTCATTTTTACTATGCGTCAAAGTCATCCCCAATAATGCACCCATACGAGCAAAGAAATCCAATTGACTGTATTAAGAGAGCCAAAAGTGTATAGTATTCACAGTCCCAAATGCACATAACTATTGGCAAATAGTGACTATGGGAGACCACCAGTATGCATAAGGAAATCACCATGAAATCACTGCTTGGTGGTGTTTAAAGTCAAAATGGCACACCGCAAGTCAAGCATCCGCATACACGACATTTTATGCTTGAGCTCAATTTCTCCAGTAGCGAGTGCTATAAGGCTACCAAAATATCGTTACAGAACAGTAATGGAGAAAGCGGGATATCCTACTTTTGACTACTTTAATATACACCCAACGTTTAACACAAAATAGGACTCGACGACAATAATTGATGAGAAGGTGGCATGCAAGTAACTTAAATTGACTCCCAGATAAAATCATGGAACCTGCACAAGATACGCAGAAAAAATCATGGAAATGGCCATAGTGTAGTATAAATAGGACCTCTATGGTTGCCCAAATTCACATAACAAACAACAATATTCTACGTGGTAGTTCATAGAATTATCTAAGATGATGGTGAAAAAAATGGGGGCTTGGATGTTGCTAGCGTTATTGACTTTGGTTGGCGAATGGTGTGGTAGTTATGGATGTTCGGAGGAAGAGAGAACTGGTCTCTTGGAGATCAAAGCTTTGATCGATCCAAATCACCTTTCCTTGGGAGATTGGGTGGACAGTAGTAATTGTTGTGAGTGGCCTGGGATCGAGTGTGATAACACTACTAGACGAGTGATCCAACTCTCTCTTTTTGGAGCAAGGGATCAGAGTTTGGGGGATTGGGTTCTCAACGCATCTTTGTTCTTGCCTTTTAAGGAATTGCAAAGTCTTGATTTGAGTTCTAATGGATTAGTTGGTTGCTTTGAGAATCAAGGCTGGTTCAATCTTTCTGTTCTTATAATCATAAAATAAATTTATATTATTGTGTGAATCTTATACTGAAATTACGCTGATGAAGTGGCTTGTGTTTAATGTCAATTATTTTGCTTTGGTGTTTCTCTTCCAGGCTTCGAAGTCCAATCATCAAAACTGGAGGTACTTGATCTAAGTCAGAACCGATTTAATAATGATAAAAGCATTTTATCATGTTTGAGTGGGCTTTCCTCTCTCAAGTCTTTAGATTTATCAGACAATGGGTTGAAAGGATCAGGTAGCTTCTATGTTAACCGTTTAATTATTTAGCTTTGAAACCTTTTCTCTTCTCCTTCACATATCATTTTTTTCTACGCGTTTATTTCCTTCCAACATGCTTTTGAGAAACATCATGCAGGTTTCAAGGACTTGTCATCAAGGTTGAAAAAAGTGGAGAACCTTGACCTAAGTTGGAATCAATACAACGATAGCATTTTTTCATCTATAACTGGATTTTCATCTCTCAAGCATTTAGATCTGTCATTCAATCAGCTGACAGGATCTACTGGTATCAATAGTAAGTTACATTCTCTTATACGGTTTCTTTATCAAGAAAGTTGAGGGCTTTATATCTATTCAATAATCAATAATATCATTTCATCATGTTTGACTGCACTTTCATCTCTGAAGATTTATTATCTATGGAGCTTTCAACTTATCCATAAATTGTTTTTCTAATAAGACAGGAAGAGATTAAAGTGAGGTGGATCAAAATTAGGATGATTAAAAATTACAAGTGACGATGTATAAAATATATGGATACTTCCAATCTATCCTTCTTGACAAAAACGCAATCTTAAAGGCATAAAACCACCTAACTTCTTTCTTAATCTATGCAGTGTACACAACCTATCTATGCAAGGTATATTTTTTTTTTTATGTATAATTTGAGAATTATATATCTTGTAGGTTTTCAACTCCAACCGGTGAGTCTGGGAAAGTTAGAGAACCTTGACCTGAGTGACAATCAATTGAACAGTAGCATCTTATCAATTCTGAGTGGGCTTTCATCCCTCAAGTCTTTGAATCTATCAAATAATATGTTGACAGGATCAGGTATAATACACAGTTTCTTCCTAACTGCTTCACATGAGATTCTCTTAATTATATTGTTTCTTTATCAAGAAAAATGAGGACTTTATATCTATGTAATGATCAATTTTTTCACGACTCGAATCTCGGGCCCTTGACGAGCAACATAGGAGCGGCAATAATTAAAACAAAAACAATAATCCATAATATTCATTACATTATCAAAATCCAAATTTAATTAAAACAAGGTAATAGTGGAACGTCTAAGACATTGAATCAAAACTAAAAGAATAACCTCACGAAACAAGTAAGGCATATCGATCAAAACCGAAGAAGTAGGAATACTCAACAAAGTTCACCTGCTAATATAAACTAAGAATCTGAACTAATATAAAAAATAAAGGGTGAGTTCAACCAACTTAGTGAGTGAATAATATTTAATATTTATTTTAGATATTAATAGTTTGCAAGTTAATTTATTTTGATATACATATATATACTAAGCATATTATCATAAAGTAGTGGAATACATGTCAGAGATCAAATGACACTCGAAGATGATCATTGTGGGAGGATTAGTCACCACAGGTTGGTGCCTCTCTCACCAATTAAGTATACAGAATAATATGCACATAGGCTAACTACTTTCCGTTAGCATGAAGTTACTAACAAATCCTATATCAAGATATAATATATGTATATTCACATCATTATCAAATCAGTGTATATCATATCAAATAGAATTTAATTTAACAAAATGCAAGTGCAAATTAAAAAATAGATTAGTACTTAGAAAATAAAGCAACATATATAAATATTCAAGAAATTAACTAGTTGTACTCATCATATAATCTACATACATATTTATTTATGTTACATGCATATTAAAGATTATTTCACTCACCCGGAAAATTAAAACTAAAAAGAATATCAGATGAAAGACTCGAGAATTCTATTGAGGATCGTTAGGTAAATCTACAACAAATATATAAAAGATACTAAAAACAAGACAAATAAATTAAAAGATTCCAATGCATAAAAGAAAACTAGGTTTAGTCTCCTAAGTTTAGGGACTAAAACAATAATTTTTCCGAAACAGGAACCAAAACATAATTTTACCAAAAGTAAGTTCAACTTCATAAGGTTAATTTGTTACTGGGAGACGGTCGTTCCTAGTTTGTGATGATTGTTTGTCTTGTATGTCTAGCTATTGGATGTTTTGTAGTGTACAACCTTTCTATTAATCTGACTTTTGGTTAGCTTGATTTATTTATAATTAAGTTATTTTTTCTATGCTTTTTGTACTTTGTTTGTTTTGCTCTTTGAACTAAAAGCATCTCGTTGGAAACCGTTTAATTATTTAGCTTTGAAACCTCTTCTTTTCTCCTTCTCATATGATTTAGCTTCTATGTGTTTATTTCCATCCAATATGCTTTTGAGAAACACCATGCAGGTTTCAAAGTCTTGTCATCAAGGTTGAAAAAGCTGGAGAACCTTCATCTAAGTCGAAATCAGTGCAACGACAGCATTTTTTCATCTTTAAGTGGATTTTCATCTCTCAAGCATTTAGATCTGTCATTCAATCAGCTGACAGGATCTACTGGTATCAATAGTAAGTTACATTCTCTTAAGAAAATTGAGGACTTAATATCTATTTAGTAATCATTGATAGCATTTCATCATGTTTGACAATTATTGTATCATGTAAGCTTTACATTCTCTCAAGTACTCTTTAGATCTATCATGTAAGCTTTCATCTCTAAAGATTAAAAATTACTTTTTGACAATTATTGTAAGATAACCCATGCAAGTTTCCAACCTATTATATTAGGATGATTATATTACAATAATCAAAATGGATACTTCCAATCTATCCTTCTTGACAAAAACGCAATCTTAAGGCATAAAACCACCTAGCTTCTTTCTTAATCTATGCAGTGTACACAACCTATCTTAAGGTATATTTTTTTTATGTATAATTTGAGAATTATATATCTTGTAGGTTTTCAACTCCACCCGGTGAGGCTGGGAAAGTTAGAGAACCTTGACCTGCGTGGCAATCAATTGAACAGTAGCATCTTATCAATTCTGAGTGGGCTTTCATCCCTCAAATCTTTGGATCTATCAAATAATATGTTGACAGGATCAGGTATAATACACAGTTTCTACCTAATTACTTCACATGACATTCTCTTAATTATATTGTTTCTTTATCAAGAAAAATAAGGACTTTATATCTATGTGATCAATTTTTCACGACTCGAATCTCGGGCCCATGACAGACAACGTAGGAGCAGTGTCGAAAGGACACCCTACCTATACTAAGCCTCTTAACGAATATATCAAAAGAACAAGTTATTTAAAAATACGCAGCATTTCAAATCTTCAAAAATATTATATTATTCAAAACTAATGAAATCAAATGATAGTTCAAAATTTCTTATCAATAATATCATAACTCATTCCTGGGTTATGCCCCAAATTCATTTTTTTAGAAAAAAATAATAATACAAATAAAAAATAAATAAAAGTTGGTGGTGTGGAGAAAGATAAAAAAAAATACATAAAAGAACCTTCATTTAAGGATAGTCATCCCTAAAGACTCTCTCAAGGATACTAATTTAAGTCAAGGTTAATCATAGTTTAGTTTCTTAAAATCTTAATTAATAATATTGAATGGAATGGTTACTCTGCATCACCACTATTTTCATCATACCTTTTCTTCTTTCTTTTTCACAGGGACTTTCTTCAATTCGAGCACTCTTGAAGAATTGTATCTAGATTATACTTCTCTCCCATTAAACTTTCTCCCGAAAATCAGAGCATTGCCAGCTCTTAAGGTCTTGTCTGTTAGTGATAGTAACCTCAATGGCACCCTGCCCACTCGAGGTAAATTAACAACTCTACATCCGCTCAAGATTTTTTCAACACTTCTCCCAAGGATACTAATTTAAGTCAAAGTTAATCAGTGTTTAGTTTCTTAAAATCTTAATTAATAATATTGAAAGGAATGGCTACTCTGTACCACCACTATTTTCATCATACCTTTTCGTCTTTCTTTTTCACAGGGACTTTTTTCAATTCGAGCACCCTTGAAGAATTGTATCTAGATTATACTTCTCTCCCATTAAACTTTCTCCAGGACATCGGTGCATTGCCAGCTCTTAAGGTCTTGTCTGTTGGTGAATGTAACATCAATGACACCCTACCCGCTCAAGGTAAATTAACAACTCTTAATCCGCTCAAGATTCTTTCGACACTATTTTGACTATTTCAAGATAAATTGTACAGGCTGGTGTGAATTGAAGAATCTGGAGCAATTAGATCTCTATGGAAATAATTTAGGAGGTTCACTCCCAGATTGTTTGGGAAACTTGTCATCTCTACAACTATTAGATGTTTATGAAAACTAGTTTACTGGAAATATTGCATCTGGTCCTCTTACCAACCTCATATCCATTGAATTCCTCTCACTATCAAATAACCTCTTTGAAGTTCCCATTTCAAGGAAGCATTTTATGAACCACTCAAGCCTTAAGTTCTTCTCTAGTGAGAACAACAGACTAGTAACAGAACCCATGTCCTTTCATGATTTGATTCCAAAGTTCCAACTAGTATTTTTCCACTTGTCAAATAGTCCAACATCGAAAGCAGTCAATGTAGAGATTCCCAACTTCCTTTATTACCAATACAACTTAAGATTCCTTGATCTCTCCCACAATAACATCACTGGAATGTTTCCATCGTGGTTGCTTAAGAACAATACACGATTGGAGCAACTATTTATGAGCGAGAACTCCTTTGTTGGTACTCTGCAATTGCAAGATCACCCAAATCCAAATATGACCGAATTAGATATATCCAACAACAACATGCATGGTCAAATTTCAAAAGATATTTGTTTGATCTTTCCAAATCTATACACCTTAAGGATGGCTAAGAATGGATTCACAGGTTGTATTCCTTCTTGTTTAGGAAATATTAGCTCTTTGGGAATTTTAGATTTATCCAACAATCAATTGTCCACAGTAAAACTAAAACAACTAACAACAATAGGGTTTCTCAAGCTGTCAAACAACAATTTGGGTGGGCAATTACTTGCCTCAGTGGTCAATTCTTCTGGCCTGGTTTTTCTCTACCTAAGCGGTAACAACTTTTGGGGTCAGATATCAGATTTTCCATTAGATGGGTGGAAGAAAATGTGGACTGTATTGGATTTGAGTAACAATCAATTTTCAGGCATGCTTCCAAGGTGGATTGTCAATTCTACGCAATTGAGTGCAATTGATTTGTCCAAAAACCATTTTAAGGGTCCAATTCCAAGAGACTTTTGTAAGCTTCAGGGGCTTGAATATTTAGACCTTTCTGAGAACAACTTGTCTGGTTCTATACCATCGTGCTTCAATCCACCACAAATAACCCATGTGCATCTATCCGAAAATAGATTGAGTGGTCCATTAACATGTGGATTTTATAATAGCTCTTCCCTGATTACGATGGATCTTCGAAATAACAGCTTCACCGGCTCCATTCCAAACTGGATTGGAAATCTTTCATCATTGAGTTTTCTTCTTCTGAGGGCTAATCACTTTGATGGTGACTTCCCTGATCATTTATGCTTGTTAGAAAAATTAAGCATTTTGGATGTTTCACAAAACCATCTCTCTGGTCCACTACCCGCTTGTTTGGGCAATCTTACTTTCAAGGAAAATTCCAAGAAAGCGTTTGCAGATATCGAAAATGTTTTTGGCTCAGCGTACACAGGAAAATCTTATTATGACACAATGAATCCAAAACTAGTGGATAATTTCCAAATCTTGGGAAACCCTTCTCAGTCCAACATTGCAGAAGAAGTGATAGAATTTACTACTAAAAATATGTATTATGGTTACAAGGGGAAAATCCTCAGTTTCATGTCTGGTATTGATCTCTCCAGTAACAACTTCTTAGGAGCAATCCCACAAGAATTGGGATACTTAAGTAAGATACTGTCATTAAACTTATCACACAACAATCTCACTGGATCTATACCTGCAACATTCTCAAACCTAAAGCAGATTGAGAGTTTGGATCTTTCTTACAACAACTTGACTGGTGCCATCCCTCAGCAACTTACTGAAATTACCACATTGACAGTTTTTAGTGTGGCACACAATAATTTGTCAGGCAAGACTCCAGAGGAGAAATATCAGTTTGGGACCTTCGATGAAAGTTGTTATGAAGGAAATCCTTTCTTGTGTGGACCTCCATTGCGAAACAATTGTAGCAAGGAACCAATGTCGTTGCAGCCAGTGCCTAATGATGAACAAGAAGATGATGATTTCATAGACATGGAGTTTTTCTACATCAGTTTCAGTGTATGTTACACAATTGTGGTGATGATGATTGCAGCAGTTCTCTACATCAATCCCTATTGGTGACGCAGGTGGTTTTACTTCATCGAAGACTGCATAAACACTTGTTACTATTTTATGGTGGCTAGTTTTCGCAAGTTCTCCAACTTCAGAAGTTGAATTTGTTATTGGGGAGATTGTCGTTCCTAGTTTGTGATGATTGTTTGTCCTGTATGTCTAGTATTGGATGCTTTGTAGTGCTCTACTGTCTCTAAGCTCAGCCTTTCTATTTGATTAGTGTTTTGGGCTAAATATACAAGCTGGACTTCTTATTCTTGAATCATTAGTTTTTTGTGTTTTCTAATTGTTTTGACATATTGATGATAAAAATGAGTTTTACAAAATAAAAAAATATTATTTCAATATGTTTTGAAGTGAAAAACATTTTGATAAATAAACGTTATTATAGTAACTAACAGACTCTTAGCTGGTTTCCATTCACGCACACTGATAGTGCATGGAAGCATGGCATTCAGTCCTCTCACAACCAGTTGCCTAATCACTAGTAAATGATCAAATCAGTTTCCTTAAGGAATTAATTACCATGAAATTACTGCTTGCTGGTGTTTAATAATCAAAATGGCACACCGCAAATCAAGCATCCGCTAGTGTTTTGAAAAATATTTATTTTCAGTATACTACTCATCTACTATTTCTTTAGTTCTCTTCTTGGGCATAATCAAGGGCTCATAAAAGAAACTGAGTCATTACAATTTTCATCAGCTCCAATTCGATTGAATCAGAAGCTAACATACATAGAAATTAAGAACACATCACAGGGAATGTATAAAATGAAATTACTAAAAGAATCGTAAATCACCAAGCCTATATCAATCTACAACGTAGAACAAGATGGAATTATATTGCAGGAATTAACTATGTTTAAATTATATTGCAGGATTCTGCTTAGGGAATCAGTAGTTCCTTGCTTGGGATAATTGTTGGTCTTGTATGTCTAGCTATTAATATACTTTTTGTTCAATCAGTTATTATTCCTAAATAGAACAGACATTACTGGAGTTTAATCCCTGGCCTAATATATCAAGCTTAGCTCTTTCTTTTGAAATGAACAGGCCAACGATTAATACAGGTCAATCTAAGACAGCTGGCACATGTGAAGTGATTAATCCAACAGAGTAGGTTTAACAGTATGATGATACTGTTGAATATGTCAACTGCAATTCAAAATTGAGGATGAAAAACCAATCCAACATTTGTCAACCAATCTTTCATGTACAATGAATCAGTACAAGGAATTGTTAATTAAGCTTGAAACCCTGTAGCAAAGATCTGAGATAGAAACTGCATCAAGGGTTTTTGTTCTTCCTTTCTTCAAATTTTTGGCGAGAGAAAAGAGATCAGGATTGGTGATTCTGGAGCAAGAAGCCATGGCCATGATCGCAGTGCAGGTGGTGCTCGAGAAACTGGCTTCCTTTGTAGCAGAAGAAACACGGTTCTTGGGAGGAGTTAGTGGTGGAATCGTTGAACTACAGGATGATTTGTATAGCATGAAATCTTTCCTTCAGGATGCGGAAGAAAGGAGTGAGAGTGATCAAGGACTGAGAGCCTGGGTCAAACAAGTGAGAGATGTGGCTTATGATGCCGAGAACATTCTTGAAGAGTTCATGCTCCGGTTTGCTCCATCTCACGAGAGTGGTTTTATCCATTATCTTCGCAATTCATATCGTTCCATCCGTAAATTAAGTGCACGGCACCGGCTGGCAGTCCACTTAGAAAGCATTAAAGCAAGGCTGAAAGCCATTTGTTAGAAGACGTGTTTAGGACTGCTGATGTGGAGTCATAAACACTGTTTGGTTGGTTAGAATGTTTTAAAGCTGTTCCTATTTTTTTGGTGTTAGTTATTATTATTATTATTTTTTATCCATGATTGTGATCATGGTGTAATCTTAGGACCATGATTTTAGTGGGTTGTTATTAATCAAGATTTAAATTGTAATGCTTCAGATGTTAATATGTAATTCAATCTTTAGCTTAAAAATATATTGCTCTCAATTTCTATTTGAGTTGACTATAGCAATACTCTGTTTCTTCTTTCCTTATCCTAAAAGCAACTACAATTGGTATAAGAGCTCTCTTCTTAAGGGATCTGTGTGTGAGTTTGACACGTCATGGAAGTTGAAGCCAATTTCTCATCAATTGCTTCGCCGGTGTTCAACGGAGACAACTACCAAACTTGGGCAGTACGCATGAAGACATACTTGGATGTTTTGGATATTTGGGAAGCAGTGAAAGAAAACTATGAAATCCCTGCACTTCCAAACAATCCCACAATGGCACAAATCAAAGCGCATAAGGAGAAGAACACGAAGAAATCAAAGGCAAAAGCCTGTTTGCTTGCTGCAGTCTCATCCACCATCTTTACTCGTATCATGTCTCTGAAGTCAGGAAAGGAGATATGGGATTATATATCTCAAGACTGAATACGAAGGAGATGAAAGGATCTAAGGGATGCAAGTGCTGAACTTGGTACGTGACTTTGAGTTGCAGAAGATGAAAAAGACTGAATCCATCAAAGAGTATTCTGACAGGTTGCTTAACATAGCTAGCCAAGTCAAACTACTCGGCTCATCTCTGCCAAAATCAAGGATTGTCCAAAAAATTCTTGTAACTATTCTTGAAAAATTTGAGGCTACAATTACATCCTTAGAAAACACTAAGGATATGTCAAAAATCACTTGGTCAGAGATGTTGAATGCATTACAAGCACAGGAGCGAAGAAGGGTTATGAGGCAGGAAGACGATGTTGAGGGAGCCTTATTTGTCAAGCATAAAGAGAATGCAAGAACTACAAGAAAAATAAGGGCAAAAGCCATCAAGGCTCAAATGGAGATTTTAAGGCCAATAACAACAGAAGTAAAGCTGGGAACAAAAAGGGATCTCATCCTCCATACCAACATTGTGGTAGAAAATCTCATCCACATTTTAAATGCTGGAGAAGACCAGACGTCAAGTGCAACAAATGCAACCAAATGGGGCATGAAGTTGTTATCTGTAAAAGCAAAAATCAACAACATGGTGAAGAGGCACAGATTGCTGATCAAGAGGAGGAAGATCAATTGTTCGTGGCTACATGTTTCTCTAGCATTGAATCAAGTGAGAATTGGCTTATTGACAGTGGTTGTACTAACCATATGACACATGACAAGGATCTATTCAGGGAACTAAGAAGCACAAACACGTCGAAGGTTCGAATTGGAAATGGTGAGAACATAACTGTGGAAGGAAAGGGAACAGTTGCAATTTCGACCTGTTCAGGTACAAAGTTCATTTCTGATGTGTTGTATGTTCTTGAAATTGATCAAAACTTGTTTAGTGTTGGACAACTAATTGAAAAAGGTTATAAAGTTAGGTTCGAAGAAAAAAGTTGCTTGATTAAAGATGCAGAAGGCCATGATATTTTCAAAGTAAAAATGAAAGGGAAAAGCTTTGCTCTAAATCCATTGGAGAAGGAGCAAACTACTTTCCCAATCAAAGAAAATATCATAAAAGTATGGCCCAAGAGGCTCGGGCACTATCATCATAAGGGGTTGCTGCAGATGAAATCTAAGATGATGGCAAATGATATTCCAGAACTTGATGATCACATTCCTAACTGCAAAGCATGTCAGTCTGGAAAGCAAAGCAGGAAACCATTTCCCAAAGTAACATGTAGAGCAACAAAGAAGTTGCAATTGATTCATACGGACATTGCAAGCCTACAAAGAATGTCTTCTCTAAAAGGTAGTCTCTATTATGTTGTATTCATTGATGATTTCACCCGTATGTGTTGGATTTTCTTTTTGAAGCACAAGTTAGAGGTGGCTCAAGTCTTCAGGAACTTTAAAGCCAGAGTTGAGAATGAGAGTGGCTGTAGAATTCAAACTCTTAGATCAGACAACGACAAGGAGTACACCTCTAAAACATTCAGTCATTTTTGTGAGGAGGTAGGCATTCAACATCAATTAACCGCTCCATACACTCCGCAAAAAAATGAAGTTATTGAGAGACTGAACAAATTCATTTTGGAGATGACACGATGTATGCTATATTAGAAGAACCTACCAAAGAAGTTCTGAGCAGAAGCAGCAAACACTGTTGGTTTTTGTAAAACAGACTTCTCACAAGAGTCGTGAAGGATCAAACACCCTTTAAGGCATGGTAAGGTTATAAACCATCATTGAATTTCCTTAAAATATTTGGATGTTTGTGCTTCACTCTTGTTCCACATATCAAGAGAGATAAACTAGATAAAAGAGAATTTTCAGGCATCTTCATTGGCTACAGCTCGGTTGCAAAAGCTTATAAAGTTTTCTAGCCACAAACTGGAAAAAATGTTATAAGCAGGGATGTGTACTTTATGAAAGACGACGAGTGGAACTGGGATGATGCAAAGAAGATGGATTCAACCTCAAAAGAGCTAAAGATCAAGTTTTTTGTTTCGAACACAGTGGAACAAAGCATAGGAGACTGGCAGAATGTCATGGCGGATGACACCCTGTCAAAGGCACAAGACTACTTTTTGATGTTTATCAAAGATGCAACATTGTTGTATGTGAACCTGCAGATTTTAAAGAAGCCAAGATGGATCAAAAATGGATTGCTGCAATGAAAGAGGAGTTGTTCATGATTGAAAGGAACAAAACATGGGAGTTGGTTGATCGACCCCAAAACAGAAAGGTAATTGGAGTCAAGTGGGTGTATAGAACCAAGCTTAATGTTAATGGCTCAATCAATACGCATAAAGCTAGACTCGTGGTCAAAGGATATGCTCAAATACTCGGTGTGGACTACTCAGATACCTTCGCATTAATAGCTAGACTCGATACTATCAGGCTCTTATTTGCTTTTGCAGCACAAAAGAATTGGAAGGTGTACCAGTTAGATGTCAAGTCAGCGTTCTTGAATGGTTTTCTGCAGGAGGAGATTTATGTAGAGCAGCTAGAAGGCTATGTTAAAGAAGGAGAAGAAGACAAGGTCTATCTTCTTAAAAAGGCTTTCTACGGATTGAAGCAAGCTCCAAGAGCTTGGTATAGTAGAATTGATGAACATCTGCACTTGGGATTTGTTAAAAGCTTCTCTGAATAAACATTGTATGTCAAGCACAACGGAGCTAATATTCTTATTATCTTGCTATATGTGGATGATTTGCTCATGACAGGAAACAACACTAGTCTTGTGGAGAAGTTTAAGCAAGAGATGATGGAGGTTTTTGAGATGACAGATCTCGGTTTGATGACCTTCTTTCTTGGAATGGAAATTGAACAGGATGAACATGGAGTCATAAACACTATTTAGTTGGTTTGAATGTTTCAAAGTTGTTCCTATTTCTTTGGTGTTAGTTATTTCTTTTTGTTATCTATGATTGTGATCATGGTGTAATCTTAGGACCATGATTTTAGTGGGTTGTTATTAACAAGCTATAAATTGTAATGCTTCAGACGTTAATATGTAATTCAGTCTTTAGCTTAAAAATATATTGCTCTCCATTTCAATTTGACTTGACTGTAGCAATACTCTGTTTCTTCTTTCCTTATCCTAAAAACAACTACACCATTTCAGAGAGAAGAAATGCATTTTCTTTGAATAGATAGACATGCCATCAACCTCCAGCGCTACCGTAGAGAAATGGCATGATCCCCGGTTAGCTGCTCTTTACTTAGATGAAGCTGATGTCGTGGGAATTGAGAACCCAAAACATCTACTGGTTTCGTGGCTTGTAGAAGGAGAAGAAAACCTCTCCAGTATCTCTGTGGTTGGAATGGGTGGGTTGGGAAAAACGACCCTCGTAAAGAAAGTCTATGACAGCCACCGCATCAGAAGAAGCTTTGATACCCATCTTGGGTAACAGTTTCCAAATCATTTGCATCCACGGAGCTTCTACGAGTTGCTCTGCAGGGGTTTCTGGTGACAGCAAACGAACCTGTTCCGGATAATTTGCAATCAATGACTGACTTCCAATTAATTGATGCTCTAAGAAATTATCTATGGAGAAGGAGGTATGTCATTGTTTTGGATGATATATATATGGACTGTAAACGCTTGGGAAACAATAAAGTATGCATTTCCTGATTGTAACTGTGGTAGTAGAATTATCTTCACTACACGTTTAAGTAACTTGGCTGAATCTATAGAGAACACTAGTCATGTTTATGAACTCCAAGCTTTAGCAGAAAATGAAGCTTGGATCCTCTTTTGTATGAAAGCCTTCAGAGGGGAACATAAGGCTGTATGCCCTCCAGAACTAGAAGAGATGTCTCGAAATATCTTAAAGAAGTGTGAGGGACTGCCACTTGCAATTGTAGCAATAGGAGGCCTACTGTCGAAGAGGAAAAACGGAGGTTTGGAATGGAAGAAAGTCCATGACTGCCTAGCTACAGAATTGAAAAGTAACGACGACCTTGGGAGTCTACGTAGAATACTTCAACTAAGTTATGATAATCTTCCTTACTACCTCAAACAGTGTTATTTGTATTTAAGTGTTTTTCCAGAGGATTATTTGATAAAAAGAAGGAAGTTGATCCGGCTATGGATAGTTGAAAGATTTGTGGAAGAGAAGCAAGGCTTTACAATGGAGGAAGTAGCAGAGGAATACCTTAATGAACTCGTGAATAGGATTTTGATCCAAGTGGTGGAGATGAATTATTTTAATAGGGTCAAGACATGTCGTGTTCATGATCTAATGCGAGAAATCATTCAAATGAAATCCAGGGAAGAATCTTTTGTTATGATGGCAAACGGAACAAGAATCAGCTAGAATGAGAGAGTTCGGCGTCTGTCAATCCATGAGAACTCCGAGGAAGTACAATCAGATATGAGATTTCCTTATCTATGGTCTTTGTTGTCATTTTCTTCACATCATTCTTTTGAGAATGGTTTTCGCAATTACAAGCTGTTAAGAATATTGAATTTAGATCGAGCTCCCCTTTCCAGCTTCCTACCTGAATTGGTTGAACTGTTTCATTTGAGATACTTAAGTTTGAGATGGACCATGATAATGAGCTTCCAGAGTCCATAAGGAAGCTTAAGTTTGAGATGGACCATGATAAGTGAGCTTCCAGAGTCCATAAGGAAGCTCAAGTACTTGGAAATACTTGATTTGAAAGGGAGTCCTGTGTCTTCTTTGCCTTCTGGGATCACTCAATTGACATGTCTTTGCCAGCTCCGTAACTATCGACACAGTTTCTAGTCATCATCGTTCTTCCCTGACACTCATGGAATGAGAGTTCCATCAGGAATAGGAAGATTGACTAGCCTGCAGAAATTGGGAAGCGTTGAAGTGAATGAAGATTATGAGTTAGTCAGGGAGTTGGGAAAGCTAACTCAGTTGAGAAGGCTGGGCATTTTAAAGCTAAGAGAAGAGCAGGGAATCGATCTATGTTACACTTTGGACAGGTTGAAACACCTTACTGCTTTGTATCACTAAACACTGAATTCTTACAATTTGACTCTCTTTCATCTCCTCCAAAATATCTCCAACGGCTATATCTCAAATGTAGTTTTCGAGCTTTACCAGGATGGATAGCTTCACTCCAGTATATTTCCAAGCTAGTGCTTCAATATTCTAATTTGAAATGTGATCCTCTCTAGGCCCTCCAGAAATTGCCTAGTTGGTGGTGCTTGAACGCTGTCAAGCTTATGCAGGGGAAGAACTGTGTTGTGATCCTAGTGGATTTTCAAAGCTGAAGAGGCTAGGTCTTCATGAACTGGAGAGATTGCGCCGCATCAGAATAGCAAAAGGATCAATGCCTGGGTTAGAGAGGCTAGACATCACAGCATGCACGGTGCTAGAAACTGTGCCGGATGGGATTGAAAACCTGAAAAATATAGGAGACCTGGTTCTGTGGTATATGCCTTCAACATTCATCAAGACAATAGAGAGGTACCGTGGTGAAGATTTCTGGAGAGTTCAACATATCACAACAATCACCCGTATCTACCAGAGGCTGGGGAGATGGGTTTCTGAAACTCTTCTGTGATTAGAGGGGTAAACTACGGAGAGGACTACAGTTTCAGGAAAATCATGATCTCTGCCAAGTTCCTCGGGTCTGTATAGACGTTTCCTCCAATGCATCTACCTTTTTTGTTTTTACATTTTTGTTTTTAATTTTACAGCAGCATTTGCTACTGAACATATATAGTGCTTGCATGATTTCTAATTAGACTGCCTCTTGCATGGAAAATATACCATTCTGAGCCTCAGAAAACAGAAAACTGCTGCTCTTCCCTCCTCTTCTCTGCTCCTGCCTCTGTTTTGCTGCTGTTGAATCTTCCACCCTGCTATGTTGCCCATGTTTGTCACCACTAAATTCCGGACACCGTCAATTTCTAGACATCAATACGAGTATATTTGGGATTTGTCAAGTGTTTATTTTATATTTTATCAAATTTTCACAACTTGAGTTCGTTTTGCAAGTTCACATCAACTTTTTTTATGCTGGTTTTGTTTTATTCGTTTTGTATTAATTTATTTATATCTTTTAATTTAAAAAAAAAATAATGAGAAAAATAAATAACTAAAGATTCAAAAAGAAAAAATAGAACTAGAGTTTCGATCATGATCCATGTCATAACTAAATTTTTGACCTTTTTATTTTAATTATTTTATTTACTGAAAAAAATGATAAAAAACAAGTAAAAATAAAATAAATGAAGAATGAATTAAAATTTGGGTTAAGGGCAACATGATTGGAAGTTTAAAGATTTAATTAAATTCTTGACTAGTTTAATTAATCAAATCAAGGGCTTAATTGGAGAATTGATAAGTTTTGAGACTTAATTAAGCTTGAAATTAATTTAATTAATCAAATCAAGAGTTTAATTGGAGAGTTGACAAGTTTTAGACTTAATTGAGCTTGGAATTAACTTATTCAGAGACTTAATTGAAGAAATATAAAAGTTTAGGGTTAACATTGCAAAATTAAAATCCAAGGACTACATTGAACATGGCGCGCAAATACAGGGGGCCAATTACAGTTTAAACCAGGGGCTTAATTACAAGACTTTCGAAACTGCACGGGTCAAAACGTAAAATGGCCACCTGTTATCTCCAAACGGCGTCGTTTTGAAAGGCTGCTCATCTTCTTCTTCTTTAAGCCAGTGACCGTTTTCTGCAGTAAAGGCTGAGAAACGTTGCAGCAGTAATCGTCCGTTGGCTTCAGTTATGGGCGCCTTAATGGTGGTCGACCCTCAGCATACCGCCCGTTACCAACCCGCCGGACTCTATATAAACAAATGAGCATCGAAAAAACAGAGGTTGGTTGGAGAGGAGACTAAAAAAACAGGGCAGAACCGAGGGGCCAATGGAGAGTACGAACGACACAGAGACGAGGATCAGCCCCACCATCGTCTTTGTCCCTTCATCTCAGAACTGAAGGTGACAGAATATAAAACCAGGAGCAAAGCAGATGCAAACTCAACCCAGCGGACGAAAGCGCAGAGACGAGAACCGGCGTTGAGCATCGTCTTCAGAGTCTTCAGCAACCAGCCTCCAGAACCAGAGGCAGCAGAACAAAGAATCACAAAAGAAAGGGGACGACACCGAGAACGTGGTAGAACCAGAGACAGAGGACGGACAAGCGAACAACCCAGAAGGACGAACCAAAATAGCAGGACTGTTGTTCCCCTGTTTCTTCTCAAGGAAACAGAGGAACGCGAAAAAACCAGAGAAGATAATAAAACAGAAGACCAGCTTCAACACTCGGAACCATCAGAAACAGAAAGAACAAAGCCAGAAGAACGAAGGGGAGGTTGAAACGGGTGCCCGGCTAGTGTCACCCGATCACACAGAAAGAGCTTCACCATCGTCCTCGTCCTGCGTCCAGGTAATCTTCTCTTCCCGCTTTGCAAATATCATTGGACACTGTTGCCGTGAAATTAATTAGCCTTTCCCAGTGCACGCACGCGTGGTGCGTGCCTTTGCCCAGCCGGGTCACTGGCTTGGGCCAGTGACCGGGCCGGGCTGGCTGGGTCCAGCCCAGCCCCCATGGGCTGAGCTGGGCCCAGCCCCAAAAAATAAAAAAAATAGAAAATAGAAAAAGTAGAAAAAGTAGAAAAAATAAAAAAATAAAAAATATACGCATGCATGAAAAATAAATTTTATTTTATTGGTTTATTCATTGACGTCAGAGTCAGGAATAAAAATACTGATTTAATTGTATTTTTTTGTTTTTCTATTTAGCTACATTAAAAAATAAAAAAAATATGTGAATGCGTAATAAAATGAATTTATTTATTCACTAGTGTTAGAGTCGGTAATAAAAAAAATATATTGATCTAATTTATTTTCTAGCTACGTAATATTTATCAATGCCAGAGTTGGAATTATCCGTAGTTGAATATTCACTGGCGTCAGAGTCAGGAATATTATAATCAAATTATCATAGCACAAATTAATAAACGTTTAGCAGTTTAAGACAAAATCAGCAATGCAGTCTGCCTCAGACAGAACGTTTAAGGGGTGATAATATCTTCCCTTTTGCGTAACCGGTCCCGAACTATAGGATCTCTGTTGACCAGTTAGGGTTCCTAGTGACCATAATAATAGGTGGCGACTCCTTAAACGAGACATTTTTCCTTAAAAAAACCAGGTGCCAGAAATCTGTTCTTTCCATGTAAATATTTTTTAGAGTCGCCACGATGTCGGGTGCGACAATCCAAGTGTGATAAGATTTTTCAAAAAATATGTAGATGTGAAAGAGAGACGCAATATTGCCTCTTAGACCAAGGAAGAAGGTATGAAATTAATTCAGTTAAATTATATTCATTTTACGAATTAAGAAGAAGCAAACATATATATTGACACACAGTAAGTATAAAAATATATAGCATAATAACAACAGGGAATAGGTGCAGAGGGAGAAGATACTAACAAGAAAACAAAAATTGCAGATAACTTCGACCAGTATAGCAAATCGATACCTATGATAATTTTGTGAATATTTCTATTAGCAATGGCAGAGTGCTGAAGAAGGCATAGGATATAACAAGTGATTGTGCATGCTGGATAGTATACAAGTAGACCTATGAATAAATGACATAAGCAGTCCAGGGAAAGTTAACAGCTTCAAGCCCTCGTCTGTACAATTTTACTATTAAACAAGAAAAAAAGGGTTCCAAACCTATGAAGTAGAAGATCATTATTTATTGGACTACAATTTTACTACCTTTGATGTCTCCTTCTTTTGGGTTTAATTTCATTATTCCTCGCAAGATTTCAAATGGATTATTACTTTGAAATCCTAAACTTAATTTGTTATTAAAATTAAAAGATAAATCATTGAACCCATCTTTTAACTTTGTAACGAGGACGCAGAGTATCCAACTTTGAAACACAAAGACAAACCGAGGTGAAACAAAGTGATTCGCCAATAGTATAAAAAATTGTGACTGCCCAAACAAGGGAAGGAGTTGCGAGTATTCCTCCAGCCACACGTCGTCCTCTGCCCTAATTGTGAGAGGAAACACTGCCATTAAAACCAGAAAAACCACTCTGAGCAACTAAAGCAGATTGAGGCTGCATAGGAGTAGGCGACAATGGTGCAATGGTGCAAATACTAAATATTCTTGTAATTATGTCATTAACTAAGATAGTTTATTTGTAACCTATATATTCTTGTAACTATGTCATTAACTGAGATAGTTTATTTGTAACCTAGTTTAGATGATCTTGTAATTACACTTACCATATATGTTTTCCTAAAATCAAGGACAGAATCGAACCATTAGTTGCTGTTTTAGGTCCGAATTCTAGTCCATATATAATTGTACAATTCCATCAATAGAGGAACAAGATTAGAGATTGTTACCTAGTTTAGATGGTAGACTCTTTGTTCAACTATTGGGAATTCTGAAAAGCTTATGGAATGAATTGGAGATGTATCGCCCTCACTGTTGATGCTGCTGTCCTACGGAAAAGTACAGAACAAGACCGGATTTTCCAACTTTTGGCAAGCCTTAGTCCAGATTTTGAAGACCTGCGCAGTCATATTTTAATGAATTCAAAACTGCCATCGATCTCTGAAGTCTATTTGTGCAACATCCAGCGTGAAGAGATCCACAGGAAGGTGATGAGCCGTGATGTTAATTCTGGAGCTGCTGGCACTCATGCTTACCATGCCAAGGCAATGCCTCGTAATGGGAATTCTGGCATGTCTGATTCCCGTGGTCAACCACGACAAGTAACTGATGCAAGAACATTCAAAGGGAAACAATCAGACCTGAAGTTCAGCTTTTGTCATAACACTGGACACTTGACAAAACGTTGTTGACAGCTTCATCCAGAGATTAAACCCAGGTTTTCTAAGGATTAGTGAGGATACCAGAGATGACCAACTAATTATAAGTCACATATAGCTGCTCATTCCACCGAAAACTTCATTACAAATCTTCCTGCCCTGATACATGACTTTGCTAATTACCTGCAAGACAAACATGGTCACACGAAGCAACAAGATGGAGCTGCTGGACATGATCAGAATCAGCCAACTGCACTCCTCGGCCACCTCACTGAATTTCTAGCTGAAGCAGACCCAAAAACCAGCCAAGGTATTTTGATTGCCTTTATGACTGCATTAGAACTTGAAAATTTGCTTGATCTTTAGATTGTTGATTCGGTGCTACAGATTATATGTCTAACAAATTAAGTGATATTCGTGATCTTGAACAATTCACATCTCCTATCTTTGTATCTGTAGCTAATGGAAAGGGTTCTTATGTGAAGGGGAAGGGAAAAATCAAAATAATCTTTGATAAAATCATTTTTGATGTCCTATATGTTCCCTCTTTTCCTTTCCAATTGCTCTCGGTCATTAAGTTAACTTCTATTTTAAATTGTGATGTAATTTTCACTCCTTATAAGGTTATATTTTAGGACCGATTAACCAGGGAGATGATTGGTGAAGGTTTTTTCCTGTATGGTCTCAACTATTTCTCTCATGATTCTCGAATTTCCAAGGGATTTAAAGCTAGTTTCAAATCATCGCATGTAAGTGATGGTACTTACATGTGTTCTGAACCACGTGGCAAATTGTCCATCTTGTAATTGAAAGATTTTGGATTCGGTCAACTGTAAGTTATTGGACAACAAATATTGTCGATGTTGCCTGCAAGGTTGTTCCAAATTATATGAGTTTATAATATCACAATATATAAATAGTATATTATTAACAAAGTTTAATTAGTAGTACATATACTTACTGAATAAAAGGTCTCAGCTCATCACAGTTAAATAGAACATAATTGTGTGCTTGTCTGAACTCTATTTTCGACAAATATCTTCTCTTTACGGTATTTTTAGGTGTGGTTCATCCAGGATTGGAGAATATTGACAAGTTCCCACTGGAAGGCACTTCACCGTCATCATCATGCCGTGGAACGCGATTGATTCTCATTCTCAAATGAGGTTCGAAATAATATGAGATAAATGTTGAGATCTCCTCAATAATATAGGCCTCACATATCGAAGCCTCAACATGTGCCTTGTTCTTAACTTTTTTCTTGAGATTGAACAAGTACCTGCATTGAATTAATCAAATATTTTCAATTAAAAAAAACAAAGAAAATACTTTTATATATGAATTACATTGCAACTATAATATCTAACCGTTCGAATGGGTACATCCATCTATACTGAACCGGTCCTCCAACTTTTGCCTCGAACGGTAGATGCATGAAGAGATGTTCCATTGAGAATATCATCTCAAGTTTCATAGTGTCTCGACGGTATTTGTTTCAAGCCTCTCAATGTGATCAACATTCAACTTGCCCAAACTGATTTCCCAAACTTCTCCTTCTTCACCAACAGTTCATGATCCCTTAGTCTACACTACAGTCTACCACAGGTAGGACTTTGCCTTGACAATCATTGCTGGCTTATATTTGATGCCTTTTGTTTTTGGATTTAGGACAAAGCCACAGGGATGATATTTTATAAAGGCTTGTGCAGTAATGGACTGTATCTTATCCACTCCTTCTCAACTTCAAACTCACAACAGACATATCAAGTTAAGGCATTTCTTGGCCAACTCATTCAGTCTAATTTGTGGCATCATAAGTTAGGTCATCCAACAAATCATGTTGTTTCTCTTATGTTAAATAAAGCTGGTGTACTTGTTCCCAAAACCTCCTTATCTATGATGTGTCATACATGTCTCGAGGGGAAATTTAGCAAACTACCTTTTCCACAACATGTCAATAAGTTCGTAACTCCCTTTGAAACTATTCATACTGATTTATGGGGTCCTGCACCATATATATCAGTTGATGGTTATAAATACTACACCATCTTTGTAGATGAATGTACCAGATATTGCTGGATTTTTCCATTAACAAATAAGTCTAATTTGTTCTCTACATTTGTTGTCTTTTATTCCTTTGTTGTTACTCAATTTTCTGCCACAATTAAAACTATTCAAACTGATTTTAGGGGGGGGGGGTACCAACACTGGATTGAAACATTTTCTCCTTGAAAAGGGCATTTCACATCACCTCTTTTGTCCATATACTCCTGAACAAAATGGGATAGCTGAGAGGAAACATAGGCATATCATTGAAACCACTATCACCTTATTACATCTTAGTTATGGTCCTATGCTTGTCAAACAGCCACATATCTAATCAATCGTGTGTCTACTGTTGTTCTTCATCACAACTTTCCTTTTGAGATGTTATTTGGGTCATCTCCAACTCTTACTCACCTTAGAATTTTTGGATGTGCACGTTTTCCTCTCCTTAAACCTTATAATAGCACACCAAATTGCAGGCCAAAACTACAAAGTGTTTGTTTCTTGGGTATGCCACAAAATATAAAGGCTATTTGTGCTATTATGTACCTACAACGAGATTGTTTAAAGAAATTATGGTTTGATGTTTTTAAGAAAATAATGAAAATTATATGACGCTTGTAGCTAATAATAAAATTAAAGTTGTTGGAATTGATAGTGATGATACAATGAAGACTAGTTCAAAATAAAAAGATGATTTCAATAATAAAAAGGAAATTACTGCTAAATCAAAAGGGCACAGCGCAAGTCAAGCATCCGCGTACACGACATTTTATGCTACCAAAATATCGTTACAGAACAGTAATGGAGAAAGCGTGATAGCCTACTTTTGACTAATTTATACACCCAACGTTTAACACAAAATAGAGCTGTACATCAATAATTGATGAAAAACTGGCATTCAACTAATTTAAATTAAAATATCTTTTATTTTCAATTATTATTTCATTTTATTGCCACTCTATATATTAAGGATTGCAGATTGAATCAGCTTAAAATGGTTCTGTCCTGCTTTCTTGCTGGAGTTTCCAAGTAACTAACATTATAAACTGAAATGATGTAAAATGTTTTTTAAAAGTATCTCACAAATCAATACATTTTGATTTGTAAGAAATTCAATTATTTTATGGGCACTCATTTTTCTTTCTATACTAATTAAATAGTATCTTCAAGTCAGCTAATATTCAAAGAATTTAAAAAGTTTTCCCAATTGATTGCAATTATTTCTTACGATGTTAGATCAAAACTTTAATCGCCCTTACAAGGTTTGTTTCGGAAAAGATCTTGAGGAGAACACCTGTTTCCACAAGGAAATCAGCAATTTCCGGCCAAAAGGCACCCCTGCAAGTCAAAGCATCAGCGTCCACGACATTTCATGCTTTAACTCAATTTCTCCCGTAGTGCTGTAAGGCAACCAATAGATTGACTCCGACTCAAAAACTTAAACGTACATGTGTTTCGTCTGTGATGGTGTAAAATGTTTTTTAAAAAGTACTGTTTATTTAAAAATGTATAAAAAAATTTGTTTTTAGATTTTTAGATTTTTTTTATATAAATATATTAAAAATATAAAAGAAACATAAAAGAAATATTAATTTAATATTTTTTAAATAAAATATATTTTTAAAAAAACATTCAAAAGCATAAATTACTAAACTCTCAAACATTCAAAAGCATAAGTCTTAAATTAAACAAAAGAAATCATTTTCTTATCTCTTCATTTATTTCACAAATCAAATCAATTGATGTAACAGATAACAAAAATTAATAATATGGTTTATAAGAGTATAAAAAAATCCCAAACTATAGCTCACATGCGACAAAAATAATTTGGATATTTTTCTATAGCTGATTAAACAATAAAATAAAATAATATCCGAATTAAAAAATATTCAAACTATAAATGAAATAAAGAAAACTTATTAATTAGTTGAAATCTGAGAACAGATAGAATAAGAGTGGGAAAACAACCCTCAATGTTCAGCCTTAATTAAAGCATTGTTTTCAAAAACAACTAGTAATTTTTTTTTTTTGGAGTGAAAATTGTAAACAACTTACAATGTCTTACTCGGCTAAATTTTATCTAATCAATAATTTTGAATATCTTTTTACTGCCAAAAAATCCAAATCATTACACTACCATAAAATTGTCAAATATAAACAAAACTATTGACGAAACAAAACCTGTCAACAATTTACAATGACATTTATCGACAAAATATTTATTTGCTATGTTCCTTGGTATACACTAATGAAGATTTTTCGTCGGTATATATCGAGGAAATTATAATTGAAAAATAAATGAAAAAAAGAAAAATAACGTGTCATTATTATAGACTGTATTACTTATGAAATAAACCATCACTAATATCCGTCGGTGAATCTGTCGGTAATATTTAAGTTATAACCTGACAAACGAACCTCCTCTCCTCCTCCTTTATTTCTTCTTCTTCCTTTTTATTATGCAGAAAACAACACACAACACCCCTATATTTTGTCATAAATCAAGCTCTCATCATCACAAATCCAGCCACCCCAACACTCAATCTGTCTGCATCCCTGTTCTACTTTTTTTTAAAAAAAAATTGGCCACATAAAGTAAGAAAAACTTTTTTTTTTGTTGTAACCAATTTTTAAAATGTTAATTTTTTTGGCATTTTGAGCTAGTATTTGTTAGGGGTGTTCACGGTTCGGTTCGGTTCGGTTTAGACTAAAAAAACCAACCGAACCGAATTACGTTAATTTTGTGAAATATTAACCGAACCGGACCGAAAATAGGTTCAAACCGAACCGGTCCGGTTCAGTTAAATCCGGTTTTTTGGCAAAAAAATCGGGAAACCTAATCCTATCATCCGGATTTTTCATATGGCAAGGAGAAAACACAGGCACAGCTGCACAGAAAGAAGATAGATTTTACAGCCCTTTTGCATGAAAGGCACAAAGAAGTTCAAGACAAAAACTTCCTTGATGGAGCTAGATGAAGGATAATTATCTTTAATATCCAAAACAACTCCTCCATGGTTTCCATTGCCATTAATCCCATCGATCTCAGTCATTACCACGAATACTTACCATAAGAAAAACAGCTAAGAATGAAAATGGAGGAAAGATAAGAACAAGAAAAAAATACAAGTGACAAAGATGCGCAAAGATATTGTCTTTGTGGTAGCTTTGTTCTTCTCCTATGGAGTATATATAGCAAGTACAAGCTACTATAAATTTTCAAGTTACAGAGGCTTATAATCTTTGGATGTGTACGTGACGTTGAAAATTGTGACCTTCACATTGAAAGCTCATTCAACAACCCACTGGAAAGGAAGATTGGGAAACTAGGAAAGGAAGATTGAAAATTAATTGAGAGGAAGATTGAGAATTTTTTTGGAGCAGGCTGGGAAACTGGGAAAGGAAGATTGAAAATTAATTGAGAGGAAGATTGGGAATTTTTTTGGAGCAGGCGACGGCTTTTTGTGAGAGGCAGGCAGGAAGGAAGGTTATATTAACTGTTAGGGTTAGGTTACAGTTTAACTATTTATACCTCAGATTTGTGTAACTTTTGGCTTTTAGTGGGTCCGGTTCGGTTTGTATCGGTTTCTGGTTCAAAACCGAAACCGAACCGGACCTGTTAAAATTTATGGTTTTGACAATCGGTTTAATCGGTTTTTCATTTCGGTTCGGTTTTTTCGGTTAATTTTTCTTCGGTTTTATCGGTTTTCTTGGTTAATCAGTTATTTTGAACACCCCTAGTATTTGTAGTTTGTTTATGTGTTTACTTGTTATATAGGTTTTTCTCATAGAAATTTGTTGTGTAAATGTATGATTTGTACATGTTAGGGTTTTTTTTTTAGATTTTAAAAAATAGTATTTGTTTGTAATTTGATGAAATTGAGTTTGATTTTGTGACTTAGGTGTTTTGTAATGAAATAAATAATGACTTATTTCATGTGTATGTTTCCTATTTTGTCAATTTTATTGTTAAATTTAAAATTTCAGTAAATATGGAGGAATTGAATTTTTATAGAAAAATGATAATGATTTAAGGGTACAATTAAAATAGATTGAATAAATTTGAGTTAAACTGATGGTAGCTAATTAGTTTGGTACCGATAATTTGTTTAGTCCATATTATTAATTAATATATTTTGTCATCAACATTCTATATAGGGTTTCATATAAGTAATGGATGATCGTTATTAGATATATCAAGTTTCACCCAAAGGGTTGCATAAGATGGATTATTGTAATGGGGTTGAGGGTTTTATTAAATTCATCTTAAATAAGAATGCACATTTACTTGTCTACCAAAAGCTTAAGAGTCTTCGTTTTCTTAATGGATATATTTCAAACATATCTAGGTGATGAATTTGAAGGATGACAAATTGTATGGAATAAAGAGTCATAATTGTCACGTGTTTATGAAAATACTCATTCGACATGCCTACCTAGATTTATTGCCAAAAGAGATATGGGATACACTCACAGAGATCAGTCACTTTTTTAGATATATATGCTCTAACAAGTTGCATACCCAACATATATATAGAGAAGCTTGAAACAAATATCATCCAGACAATCTGCAAACTTGAGATGATATTTCCTTCATCTTTCTTTGACTCAATAGTGCATCTACCTATACATCTACTGATTGAGATAAAAGTAGGAGGCCCTATCCAATATAGATGGATGTATCCATTCAAGAGGTTACGGATTACATATTCATTCTAATTAAATTTCTATTGTTTTTTTTTAAAAAAAATAAGACATTCATTTAATTCCATTTGAAAACTTATTCAATCTAAAGAAAAAAGTTAAAAATAAAGCGCATGTTAAGGCTTCGATATGCAAGGCTTATATTGTGGAAGAGAACTTAACATTTATCTTATAATATTTTTAGTCTCATTTGAGAACAAGAATAAACAGTGTTCCAAGACATAATGACAGTGGGGAATTTCCTTCAAGTGGGAGCTTGTCAATATTTTCTTGTCTTGAATGACTTGTACCAAAAAATACAGTGAGAAGAAGATACTTGACAGAAATCAAATACAATACTAGAAGTGAAAATATTTTTCTATTTTGGACAACATAGAATATCAAATTTATTCTTGATACAATACTAGAAATAGAACCAAACACTTATTGCAACAAATTAAACATGAAGTAAAATAAATATTAGTGAATGTTATATTTCCTTGTTCAATTCATTGCCTTGTTCATATTATAAAATAATCAATTTATAAAAACTTATTAGTCATAAATAAAATCAACTAGTTTGTGGCTTGATTTATTGATGAATATTTGTATGTACATGAATTTCAGGTAGGCTCTCGTATAGGGGAGGTGCAGCTGAATTTTTAACATAAAATAGGAATGTTATTACCCTTTTTAATGCTTTAATTTGTATAGATGTCAATGAGAATGTCATTAGTGAGTAATATGGACAGCGAGTGCAATGCCACCACACAAAGGGGTTGTCCGTTCTGAGAAACATGTATGTACTGGGAAGTACATTGCTCAATGAAAGCTCGGCCGCTTAATGTAAGTTTGTTTTCCTTTCCTGCACGATTGAAAAATAAACTACAATGTATAATTTTTGAATAATTAATTTCAATTAATAAATGGAATTTTAGGTTTATAAATGTGGAGGTTACTTGCACGATAATATCAATGATGAAATCATCAATGAAAGTGCCATTGTTTTAGTGGAATCAAGTTTTCAAAAATCCTGAATTGAAACCTATGATTGATGCAAGATTTGGAAACTTCAAGGATATTATACATAAATAGTTTTTTTTTTAATTTTATTTGGTTAGCTTTTTAATTTTAATGAACAAACTATTTTACAAATTTGACATGCAACGAAAAATTTTACTATGACAGGGCTAACAGCACAACATTGTAAGATTGAATTCAAAAGGTTATATTTTTTATTTAAATGTTGAAATTGTATTCTTCATTATCTTACCAATAATTTATTTCTGGATATATGTTAAGTGATTTCTGGTATGAGGCATAAGAGAAAACAAAAAATATATGCTAAAGAAAGAGGTTTTCCAGGCTGAGAGACGTGGTTGTTTGGAGAGATTTTAGACCTTCGCACGTCTTAGAGGCTATATAGGAAGTTTATATCTAGCACATGATGTTTGCACATTTCATGTGGTGGTCACAATCCAGTGTAGAGAACCAAAACAGAGAGATTTGCGGTTCAAATACCACGTAGACCAGCGGATCCATTTCATCTGTTTCACATGAGAAATAGATGTTAAGATTCTTTTTTATTACATCTATTTTTTAAAATTATTGTTTTATATGAAATTTTTTAACTAATAATAGTCTTCTTTTGCAGGCTATGGTTCTTGGACACGAACTAAGACTGATGGAGCTTTTTGTAGCAAGTCACATGTGAAATGATGACCGTCAAAAAGAGATGTTACAACTCAATGATAGCCGAGCTTAGAAGTTCATTGTAAGTTGGATTTCAACAATTTTTTTCTCAAGTTATTATTTTTTAAAATAGCTGACTGGTTATTTTTTTAGGAAACATATACCCACCTGATTGCAGGAGAGATATGAGGACGATCCTTTGACCCATCCGAAACTCAATCCAGTTTTGTGGTTAAAGGTTGGATCATCCAGTGGACCCGATATAAATTGGGTTTATGGTATCTCAAACACTCTGATTGAGGATATGCAGATGAATTGTAATGTAGTGACCATTGGTTCCTTGCAATCGGTATCGAGCTCCCAATCTGTAGAATTCCAGGCGATTGTGTGACAACAAGTTGAAGCTCAAATGGCCTGGCTTACTACTGAGACAAAACAACTTATTGCTAAGATGACCGAACTTAGGTGAATGTATGTGGAGTTATTGTCAAACATCGATGGTACAAGTGGTCCACCTCGTCGCCCACCTGGTCCCGGCAAAGATCCTCCCCTGCCTCCTCCTCCTTAAGCTTCTATCCTCTAGATTAATTGTATTTAAATTGATAATTTTTAAATTTGTAATAAATATTTGGTTTTTTATTTTAGTTTTTATTTCTTTTAATTTTTTTGTGTTCTATTTATTTGATTTTAAAAAAATATTAAACAAATTACTAACGGAATTACCGGTAGACTAAGTTTATTAAAGTTCTAAAGAGTTGAAAAAAATTACATGAAATGCTACTCAACATTACAGATGGAATCACCGACAAACTAAATCCCTCGGAGAGTTCTAGAGAGTTAAAAAAATTACATGATCTTGCCACTGATAATATGTAAATCACCAACGGGTTTAGTTTGTTGGTAATATGAAATAAATCACCAATGGAATTACAAACGGTATTCTCTGTCGATGATATGTCATACTAACCGATGAAATGATACTGGTATTTTTTTTAACGTGTTTTTTTTCCTGTAAATCTAACAGTGATGATATTACTGATGGAATGACCGGCATAATAAAAATCACTAACGATAAGTTTTTCAATGAATAATTACCATCCATGATTCTCTCGGTAAATGTTTTTCCGATAGAATCAATGTTTAAATACCGACGGACCAATCAATTGGTAATATGCAAAATTCTAGTAGTGTTTAATTGGTCAATTTTACTATGTTTCAAAGTCTTTCGTCAATGATGCACCCAAGTCTTTTTCTGTTCACAGTTGAGCAAAGAAAATTCAAATGAAAGGTTGAAGAGAGCCAAAGTAGTATAAATAGGACCTCTTTTGTTGCCCAAATGCACATAACAAACAACAATATTCTACAAACCGTAGTGGTTCATAGAATTATCTAAGATGATGGCAACGAAAAAGATGTGGGTTTGGATGTTGCTAACATTATTAACTTTGGTTGGCGAAAGGTGTGGTCGTTGCTATGGGTGTTTGGAGGAAGAGAGAATTGGGCTCTTGGGGATCAAAGCTTTGATCAATCCACACAGCGTTTACGGGTATTTAGGCGACTGGACGGTCAATAAAGAGGATAATTGTTGTAAGTGGTCTGGGATCAAGTGTCATACAGCCACAAGGCGAGCGATCCAACTCTCTCTTTGGTATGCAAGGGATTTGCGCTTGGGCGATTGGGTTCTCAACGCATCTTTGTTTTTTCCTTTTAGAGAATTGCAAAGTCTTGATTTGAGCTCTACTGGATTAGTTGGTTGCTTTGAGAATCAAGGTTCGTTCAATGTTTATCTTCTTATAATAAAAAATAAAGGTATATTATTTGTGGATGTTAATTATCTTGCTTCGATGTTTTGCTTCCAGGTTTCGAAGTCCTATCATCAAAACTGGAGTTACTTAACCTAAGTGATAACCGATTTAATGATAAAAGCATTTTGTCATGTTTGACTGGGCTTTCCACTCTCAAGTCTTTGGATCTATCACACAATCAGTTGACAGGATCAGCTAGCTTCTATGGTAACCTTTTCCTTTCTCCTTCTCATATGATTTTTCTATGCGTTTATTTCCTTCCAATATGCTTTTGACAAACATCTTTCAGGTTCCAAAGACTTGTCATCAAGGTTGAAAAAACTGCAGAACCTTCATCTAAGTGGGAATCAATGCGACGATAGCATTTTTTTCATCTCTAACTGGGTTTCCATTTCTCTAGTCTTTGGATCTGTCATTCAATAAGCTGACAGGATCAATATTAAATTATATATAATTCATACCTAACTGCTTTGCATGCCATTCTCGTATACGGTTTCTTTATCAAGAAAAATGAGGACTTTATATCTATTTAATAATCAATTTAATGATAGCATTTTATCATGTTTGACTGAGCTTTCATCTATAGGAATTTATATCTATATGCGTTCATGCATCATTTTCTTATGTATATCTCGTAAGATTTCAAGTCCAACAGATTTCATAGCATCCCATCAATTCTTATTTTTAGTTTCTATAATGCATATCGTGAGCTCTTTATGACTTACATATAGCAACAACTCTCCTGCAGGTTTTGAGATCAAATCATCACATTTGAGGAAACTTGAGAACCTTGACCTAAGCTATAATATGTTCAACGACAACATTTTATCATATCTGGGTGGATTTTCTTCTCTCAAGTCTTTAAATTTATCAGGCAATATGTTGTTAGGATCAACGACTGTCAATGGTAAAGTTTTTAATATTTCACGGCATCTTGTACCTAATTAGGCATAACTTACCCAAAATTCATTTTTTTAGATTGTACATGAAAACTTATTTAGCTCATTTTTCAACAATACCTTTTGAAATCTCTAAATTTCTCACGCAATTTGTTGTTTCTATCCAAAAATGATCATAGGTTTAAGATGTATACTTAATTGTCATAATACTTAATTTCGCTATTTATTTGATTGCTTGTTTTCAATTCTACGCATCATAGGTTCAAGGAAGCTGGAATTACTGCATTCACTGGGAGTATTGCCATCCCTAAAGACCCTTTCTCTTAAGGATACTAATTTAAGCTGGACATCAATAAGTCAAGGTTAATCAAAGTTTAGTTTCTTAAAATCTTAATTAATAAAATTGAATGGAATGGTTACTCTGTACCACCACTATTTTGATCATACCTTTTCTTGTTTCTTTTTCACAGAGACTTTCTTCAACTCGACCACCCTTGAAGAATTGTATCTAGATCGTACTTCTCTCCCAATAAACTTTCTCCAGAACATTGGAGCATTGCCTGCTCTTAAAGTTTTATCTGTTGGTGAATGTGACCTCCATGACACGCTGCCTGCTCAAGGTGAATTAACAACTCTCCATCTGCCTATAATTAAATTATCAATGAAAGATACTTGCATCACTATTTTGACTATTTTGAGATAAATTGTACAGGTTTGTGTGAATTGAAGAATCTGGAGCAGTTAGATCTCTATGGAAATAATTTAGGAGGTTCACTCCCAGATTGTTTGGGAAACTTGTCATCTCTACAACTATTAGATGTTTCTATAAACCAATTTACTGGAAATATTAACTCCAGTCCTCTTACCAACATCATATCCCTTGAATTCCGCTCACTATCAAATAACCTCTTTGAATTTCCCATTTTAATGAAACCTTTTATGAACCACTCAAGCCTCAAGTTCTTTGATAGTGAGAACAATAGGCACCTTACATTTGCAAGATCACCCAAATCCACAAATGAAAGTCATAGATATATCCAATAACAACATGAACGGTCAAGTTTCAAAAAATATTTGTTTGATCTTTTCAAATCTAGACACCTTAAGGATGGCTAAGAATGGATTCACAGGTTGTATTCCTTCTTGTTTAGGAAATATTAGCTCTCTGGAAGTTTTAGATTTATCCAACAATCAATTGTCGACAGTAAAACTAGAATGGTTGACAGCATTAACGTTTCTCAAGCTGTCAAACAATAATTTGGGTGGGAAATTACCTGACTCAGTGTTCAATTCTTCTGGTCTGTATTTTCTCTACCTAAGTGGTAACAACTTTTGGGGTCAGATACCAGATTTTCCACCACCCTCTTGGAAAATATGGTTTGAATTGGATTTGAGTAACAATCAGTTTTCAGGCATGCTTCCAAGGTGGTTAGTCAATTCGACGCTACTCTGCGCCATTGATTTATCCAAAAACCATTTTAAGGGTCCAATTCCAAGTGACTTTTGTAAGCTTGAGGTGCTTGAATATTTGGACCTTTCTAAGAACAAATTGTTTGGTTCTATACCATCTTGCTTCAATACACCACAAATAACACATGTTCATCTATCTGAAAATAGATTGAGTGGTCTATTAACATATGGATTTTATAACAGCTCTTCCCTGGTTACAATGGATCTCCGAGATAACAGCTTCACTGGTTCCATTCCAAATTGGATTGGTAATCTTTCATCATTAAGTGTTCTTCTTCTGAGGGCTAATCACTTTAATGGCGAGTTCCCTGTTTATTTATGTTGGTTAGAACAGTTAAGCATTTTGGATGTTTCACAAAACCAGCTCTCTGGTCCACTACCCTCCTGTTTGGGCAATCTTACTTTCAAGGCAAGTTCCAAGAAAGCGTTAGTGGATCTCGGATTTGTTTTTCCATCAAGGTTCATAGAAAAAGCTTATTATGACACAATGGGTCCACCACTAGTGGATAGCATCAAAAACTTGGAAAGCATTTTTTGGCCCAACACTACAGAAGTGATAGAATTTACAACTAAAAATATGTATTATGGTTACAAGGGGAAAATTCTCACCTACATGTCTGGTATTGATCTCTCCTGTAACAACTTCTTAGGAGCAATCCCTCAAGAATTGGGAAACTTATGTGAGATACATGCATTGAACTTATCACACAACAATCTCGTTGGATCTATACCTGCAACGTTCGCAAACTTGAAGCAGATTGAGAGTTTGGATCTTTCTTACAACAACTTGAATGGTGCAATCCCTCAGCAACTTACTGAAATTACCACACTTGCAGTTTTTAGTGTGGCGCACAACAACTTGTCAGGTAAGACTCCCGAGAGAAAATATCAGTTTGGGACCTTCGATGAAAGCAGTTATGAAGGAAATCCTTTCTTATGTGGACCTCCATTGCAAAACAATTGTAATGAAGAAGAATCACCATCGCAGCCAATGCCTAATGATGAACAAGAAGATGATGGTTTCATAGACATGGATTTTTTCTACCTCAATTTTGGTATATGCTACACAATTGTGGTGACGACGATTGCAGCAGTTCTCTACATCAATCCATATTGGCGACGCAGGTGGTTTTACTTCATCGAAGACTGCATAGATACTTGCAACTATTTTATGGTGGCTAGTTTTCGTAAGTTCTCCAACTTCATAAGGTGAATTTGTTTTGATTGTTGCTGGGAAGGCAGTAGTTCCTTGCTTGTGAGTTATTGGTCCTGTATGTCTAGCAATTGGATACTTGGTAGTGTACTGTCTCTATAATATTTTGAAATAAAAAATAATAATAGAAAATGACAACAATGCCTTTGAAGGAGTAAATTTTAAGTTTAAATTATTGAGGGACAGTTTGGTAATTTTCCTAACAATTGGTAAATATAAATAGGAAAAGAAAAAAAAGAAAAAGAAAGGAAGTGCTCAAAATTTTTGAGAGGAAACCGTGAGAAGAAGAAGAAGAAGAAAAAGAGAAAAAAAAAGGAAGGAAGGAAGAGAAAAGATGGAAAGAAATGGTTTTTCATAACTTCCGAGGTTAAATTTTTGGTTTGTTTGCACAATTCTCAAGTTTAGTTTTGATTTTAAGATTTTTGTGTTTGTAGAGATTTTAAGTTGTGTTGTGAAGTTTAATTGATGAATTATTGTAATGGGTAAGTGTTTAATTAGTTATCGACGGAATTTTTTTGGTTGGTAAATTACAGTAAATTTTACAAATGAAATTATCTATTGCTATATCCCTCGATAAACACCAGCAAAAACATTATGTTAGTATATATCGAGGGAATTGCGGTGGGAAAAAAATGAATAAAAAAGACAGAAAAGTATGATGACGTGTAACTTTTATCAATGGTTTTTGTTGTAACCCATTTTTGGGTCCCCACAAATAAAAAATAAATAATAAAAAAAAAGAAAAAGAAGGGAAACAGTGTCGTTTTAAGAAACACTGTTCCCCTCTCTCTCCCCGCATGCTGTTGCAAAAACCCGAAACCCCAGGAGTGGAGAGCAGCGCAGGCGCGCCCTGCAAGGCCACGCCTATTGGAGACCTCACCCGATGTGCATGCGCGACAGAGCCCGCTCCACTTGTGTACCGCTCACAATTAATTAACAAAAGAGGCGGAGAAGAGTTTTTTGAAAAGGGGAGAGAGGGCTGGAAAACTAAGAGAGGGGGAAAGTTTTGAACGAAAGAAAATGGCAGTTAAAGGAGGAAAACAGAGGGGAAGAGAAGAATGGTAACCTCTCCCTCCACCGTTTGGAAGTACACCGCCACCTTCCTGACCACCGTGAGGCATCGTCGGCTTCCTCCCAACACCACCAGATTCTCCCCCACGATCCAGCAGCTTCTCTTAAGACCAGCCTCCACTGAACCCCACAGCAGCAGCAACCATTTTTTTCTCAGCAGTTCCTTCTCCTCCAGCGGTGCAACGAAGCAGCAGCCCACGGGAAAACAGAGAAGGAGCAGGAACAAAAACAGAGGGAAGAACGCCATCGCCAACTCATCATTTTCTTCATCCCAGCAGCCACACCAAGAACTGTTGAGAGGGGAATACAGAAGAGAAGAACAGGAAGGAAACGGAGAAGGGAGGAGAACATAAAAAATAAAAAGGAACGGAGGGAGACATGAAGGGGAATTGGGCAGCGTAGGAAGAAAGAAACAAAGAGTTGGGAAACCTTTTGAAAAAAAACGAAAAGAGAGATAGACAGGGGAAGAACGTAAGGAAGCAGAGGAGATTATTGATACATAGTGAGGGAGTAACAGGGGGAGAAGAGGAAGCTGACTGAACGGAAGCAGAGGACACGGCGAAGAGATATCGCAGCACCACCGTCGTCGTCGTCTTCTCAAAAACCAGCAGCCACACCAGGAGGAAGAGCAGCCGCAGCAACACCACCAACCGCACCAGCAGCTGCACAAACGAGGAGGAAGGGCAGCCGCAACAACACCACCAACCGCACCAGCTCATCATCTTTTTTGGTCTTTGCTTTCATTTTCTTGCATATAAAACCTGCAGAAACAGGGAAGAAGAAGTGCAGAAAGCCCGAAGAAAGAGAGAGGACCGAAGATTGTAGAGGAGGAAACTCAGAAGAAGAACACCAACAGAGAATAAAGGGGGGAAAGCTGAAGCGGACGGCAGCACTGATCGACCAGCCAGCAAGCCTTCACCACCGTTATCCTTTCGTTCCCAGGTCTGTTCTCTTCACCTCCCGCACCGTGAGCATTCTTTGCTTTGTGTTTGGCACTGTTCAAGTGAAATTTAATTCACTTGAACAGTAACGTGGTCTTTTGCATGCAGTTTGCTTTGTTAATGTGTGAAAACGGGGTTACTGTGCATGTGCACAGCAACTGGAAAATTAATTAACGTGTCACTGTGCAGAGGAACAGTAACACGGTTAATGTATAGTGAACAGTAACCAGTCATGTGGTTTGGGCTGGGCTGAGTCCAGCCCCGGTAGAAAGTGGGCCCATTTTATGTTGGGCTGATTTCGGCCTAGTCTCTTTGTGGGCCGGGTCTGGCCCGTTCGGAAAATTTTCTTTAAAAGAATTATTTAAATATGTGATTTTCTGAAAGTTTGTTGATGCATTGTTTATCAATATCTGCTTGTATTTTTTATATGGTAAAGATACAAGTCCGGTATGAAAATACCCGATTTTCGTCGAGACATCAAAAAAATATAAAATAAAAAATGTTTTGTTTTCCTGCATACGGCCAATACCCTAACATTGTTTTTACGTTTTGTTTATATAAAAAACAAATATTTGAAGTTTTGAAAATGTGTTTTCGCATGGATTTCTTAAACACTAACAAAAATCATTTTTCTTGCATTTCTGGATTTTACAACATGTTTGTAAAACTCCAAAGGGTATTGGCCAATATTCCAAAAAATATAAAAATCTTATTTTGGGGGGAATTCATCTATTATTCACCGCTAATGTTTGGATAAAGAAATCCTTAAAGGACGAATATCCAAAATATTATTGGGAATAATTTGTTATTATTCACTGTTAATATTTGGATAAAGAAACCCGGAGTGGTAAATATCCAAAATAATTTTCTAGGAATAATAAATCCGCAGAAATCCTTGAAAGAAGCCTTGATTATAATCGAGGACATTTCAATTTTTTTTACTCCATGGTTTACGAGACAAAAAAAATAGGTTTTTAAAGCACCCTAGATTTCGTTCATCAGAGCAGACTTATCCTAGGAAACTGATGGGATTAGAGAACATCAACACCATAACAATTATAAGGCAAATCAAACACCAAGCAGCTTACCTTAGGTAGGGCGTACTAGGGGTGTTAAAACCTTCCCTTTACGCAACCAGTCCCTTGCCTTAGAATCTCTGAAAGACCAGTTTTCCTAGTGACCATAATACTAGGTGGCGACTCCCTTTTTCACAACAGAAAGACCCCAACATCGAATCCCCGCTACGAAGGAAGTGTCGCCGCGACGTCGAGCTCTCGGGAGGGTGCGACAGGATGGCGACTCCATTGGGGACCCTTGGACTAAGCTTGGTAATTGTTTTTTTTGTTATGCCATGTGTTGTTGTTTTTTTTTACTATGAATGATACTTTGTTTAAAAGCTTTAGCATGCATCTTTACATCCTACCATGCATGTTATATCAGATATGGATATAGATTTTATTGCACCCTATCATGCATCACTTGTATTATTACTATCTTGTCGAGAGCACACACATTAAACTTTAAGTTAGGTGGGGGACTAGCAGCTTACCTTATGACTTGAGTCAAGGTTTAAGTTTGTGTAAACCCCAACTCTTTGCTGAGTGTTTAGACTGATAGTGATTGGTACATGTGCCATCCCACTATCTGCTGAACCCCCATATTGCCTTTACGAGGGCGATCACTAGGACAACAAGAGACCCTTTTTTAGAGACCAAGTAGTAAACCTACCCTATGTCTCACGTAAAGGAACTAGAACCTATCCTTAAGGTTGTATGCTCCATAATATCTTTTGCATCAAAACCCCAAGGCATTTTGAACCACAGGATTTGTGAACAAAATGGCCACCATTGCTAAATTTTCCATCATAGAATATGAAAAAAAATTCTGAAATGTCACAATTGACTGAAAGAGACTGCCTTAGAAGCGATGCTAAGAAGTTGTCACCAATCAAGAACCTGAATTGCATTATGAATGAGGTGACCAAGTTAATGACTCACTTCCAGAATGTGGATAAGGATGCATTTTTAGGAAATATAGACATTTTTTAGGAAATATTACAACTGTGCGAGTCTTAGTTCATTTGGAGATCCAGACTACCGGTGTTTTTCTTTTGGAAGCATAGACATATGTCCTAATATGGAGGAATATAGGATGTTGATTGAGTTTCCAAACAATTTGTATAGGATTTATTTTCCTTTGAGATCTGACAAGATCGTCCCCGAATTGTCAAAACTGCTTAGAATCTCAAACTTGAAAAAGTTTTGGGAAAGAATGATACCAGTCTGAAATGGAGGATGCTAGAAATTGAGCTGGAAAAGAAGTCAAGATCAGAACAAGAGAGATTGATTGCCTTGGGCATTTTTGGCCTTGTGTTGTTCCCAAGCCAAACGGGTGTAATGATTTTGGAGGCCGCTGCTGCTTATGTAGAGTATGAGAATACACAAATCAATCCAGTGGCTGCTATTTTAGCTGAAACCATCTTGACGATTAATCATTGTAGGAGGACCGGAAAAGGGGCAATGAGATGCTGCACGCAGTTGTTGTATATCTGGATGGTTAGCCATATCGAAACAAAAAAACCTGTCTTCAATAATTTTTGGTGGTTCACCCAAAGACCCCTGAAGTTAGTAGAAGAAGAAGAATGGAGAGATCTAGACAACCAAGGTTGGGTTGACAAATTAGAAAGTTTGCCTAATAGTGATGTTAAGTAGAGAGCCCTATGGGTAACGACAGTGAAAGTCCTAATGAGTTGTGGACAAAGACGTTGGGTATCATTGGTAGGGATTACAGGTTATGTGAGTTATGCTCCTGCCCTGGTGGTAAGGCAACTTGGGGGCATGCAGTTTGTTCCAAGGACTATGGGAATTGCTTAATTCTTTGGTTTGTTCAAAGATCCCATTGCACAAGAAGTTTTGGAGATCATCAAACAAGATTGGAAGCATCTGGTTTTGGTTGAGATAGAAGGTTTAAAGGATCCAAGTGCGAGTGAAGGATATGCAAGATGGAGAGACTTAGCAGCTTCGGCCATGCCTTGTATAGGAGTCAAATCTCCCCAAATTATAGAAGAGCCTATTAAGAGAAAAAAGGACAATAATGAAGAGGAGTTCAGAAGACAAGTGAATGTTAGAATAAATGATGCTAGAAGGAGATAAAAGGAGAGCATTTCTAGATGAGCAAATACAATCTAGAGATGCGAGAATAATAAAGCTTGAGCTAGCTGAGGAAAAGATTGCTAGGGAAAGAAGTGAGAAGGAGCTAGGAGGGATGAGTTTGGATTGGATGCAAAGTTGATTTGAACTTGAAGCAATGGAGATTGACTTTAAAGATTGCCAAGGAAGTGCATAATATTACCAAGAAAATTTGCACAAGTTCAATTCGAACGGATGGATAGGATTAGGAAGTATGAGGATTTGAACAAGAAATATAGGAGTTGGAAAACCATTTGATGGAGATTGTAAAGGAAGAGAGTAAAAGGAAAGGTTTTAAGGCTATTAAAGCGGAGTTAGCGGTTAAGAAGAATGAGATAAAAAGTTGTGAGGATAAAAACTTGACAAGAAGCGCGAAAAGGATAAAAAGTATTTGGACAATAAGCTAGCAGCAATGGAAAAATACAAGGATCAAATCGACGCTAACAATGCTGCTTTGAACAAAACCAATATGTTGCTCATAGAAAAGATGACCAAGATGGATGAGCAAATGGACGAAGTTGCTGCACATACTCGGATTATTAGAATCAATGCATGAAAAGTGGGAGGGGACATCATTCGCTATAGCCGAAGCCTAGCTAAAAACCGATGCCTTTCTAGGGAAGATTGAGAATCGCGGCTTTGCCTTTTTACTTTTGGCTAGAGAGTTTGTGGAGGAAAGGAAATAAACTTATCAAGCATTAATGAAAAGGGCGTTGACCCATCTTCTTATGCAAAATCTGTCTCTTGGTGAACATGATTCAAGTAAACGACTTGAAAGGCAGTACTCCTAGCAATGTGACAAGAGAACCTATGTTTATAAGGTGGTGGCTGTTATTCGTTCACAAGAAGGCTGCATCCATACCCAATATACAAAGCATTCTTATGACAATCATGTATTATGTCATGCATTTTCTTATACATCTATGCACGCATAAGACCTAGAAACATAGATCCCCTTTCTAGAATCCACAACACTCGATTAAAGAAAAGGATGGAAAATGAAGAAAGGTTACACCCAAAAGCTCATTACCAAAGAACGCTTGAAGGAGTCTGGAATGATGTTGCGCACCTAATCGGTTTGCTCAAGCAAATGTTTTGAGACAATTTTTCCCTTTAATGAAATCATGCATTTTCAAAGGTTCATCTTGATGTTTTTACACATCACTTTCCGTTTTCAAATCGGATCTTTCAAAACAAACATCTACACTTTACACTGAGAATGAATGGCCAAACTCTAGAATACATAGTAGCTATAGAAGAGGAAGAAGTGGATGAAAATAGGACAACATGAACAAGCTTGGAAACCCGCCAGAGAGGGACTTGAAACCATAGATGCGGGCAATGAAAAAATAAGAGAAAAATTAAAGATATGGACTATGATCACTCCTAAAGAAAGAGAAGAGTTGGTTACTTCGAGATTATATAGATATTTTTGCTTGGTCCTACAAGGATGTGCCTGGTTTGTATAGGGTACCACTAGTAGAAGGATGCAAATCGGTTAAGAAAAAGTAAAGGTAGAAATTGAAAAGCAGTGGAACATCGGTTTTTTAGAGGTAGTCAAATATCCACAATGAGTGTCCAACATAGTGGTATTACACAAAAAGGAAGATAAAATCAAGGTTTGTCTACCACGCATAGAGATGTTAGTTGACAATGCAACATATAACTCCACATATTTTGATGGATTTCCGGGCTACAATCAGATAAAAATGGTGTAAGAGGATAAGAAAAAGACAACACCATGGGGAACCTTTGTTACAACGTCATGCCATTTGGGTTGAAGAATGTTAGGGCCACCTGCCAAAGGGCCATGGTAACTCTATTTCACGACATGATGCACAAGGAGATTGAAGTATACATGGATGACATGATTGCTAAACCTAGAGAAGGAGAGAATCATGTCCAAATATTGAAGGAATTGTCCTGAAAGACCAAAGAAGTATAAGTTGAGGCTTGACCACACAAGGTGTTCATTCGGGGTGAAATCTGGAAAGTTATTGGGATTTATGATGAGTGACGAAGGGATAGAAGTGGATCCTGGTTAAGTAAAGGCTATTCAATCTATGCCACCTCCCAAGACTGAGAAGGATGTAAGGAGGTTCTTGGGAAGGTTGAATTACATTACTCGATTGATATCCCAATTAACCATGACTTATGACCCCATCTTCAATTGTTAATGTGGTTCTTGGGAAGTAAGGAGGTTCTTGGGAAGGATGTAAGGATGTAAGGAGAATCTTGGAATGTGGAATAAGAGTGTGAAGAAGCTTTCGAGAAAATCAAGCAGTACCTACTAATCCCACCCCTATCTATCAAGCCAATTTGCAAAATGGCAAGTTATACCAGCTGAGTACAACATAGTATATATGATAAGGAAAGCCATGAATGTCATTGTCGATCACCTAGCTGACCATGCTAGAGAAGATTATGAGTCATTAAAATTTGATTTTCTTGATGAAGATGTGCTTTCAGTTGAGGAAGGGAAATTAGATTGGTGGACTATGTACTTTGATGGTGATGTAAACGTATGTGGTAACAGAGCTGGTGCAATGATAATCTCTCCTAATAAAAAGTAGTATTTGGTTTTAGTTAAGTTGCAGTTTGGGTGCAATAACAACATAGGAGTATGAAGCTTGCATTCTCGTTTTAGAGGTGACATTGGAGATAAATATTAGAAAAATAAATGTGTATGGGTGCGATAACAACAATATCTTATTTTGATTATTTGCCAAGTGAAAGGAAAAGGGCAAACCAAGGACGAGAAGTTGGGACCTTACCAAGAATACCTGTCTAAATTGGCTAGAGAAGTTGAGGAGATAAAGTTCACCTATTTAGGAATGGAAGGAAAACATTTTGCTGATGCTTTGGTTACATTAACTTCTATGGCTAGAATAGACTTTGGGCACAAGGTACAACCGGTACATATTGATATCAGAAATAACCCAGCTCATGGTTGCTCAGTTGAGAGGGAAATAGATGGAAACCCTTGGTACTATGATATCAAGAATTTCATCCAAAAAACCAGACATATCCCATGGGGGCATCCAAAATCAACAAGAAGACTTAGAGAATGTTGGCAATGGATTTCAATCTTGATGGGGAAACTTTGTATAAGAAATCATCTGACAGAACTTTGTTGAGATGTTTGGATGACGTAGAGGCAAAAAGTGGTGAAGAAATTTATTGAGAGAAATTTGATTTGTCAGTATGGTCCACCAGAAAAAGATTATAATTGATAATGCCCAGAAATTTAATTGGCAAGATGATAATAGAACTCTGCGCTAAATGGAAAATCATGCATCCCAATTCCTTGCCATGTAGGCCAAAGATGAATGGTGCGGTAGAAGCTACTAACAAAAATGTCAAGAAGATTATTTAGAAGATGATAGTCACGTACAAGTGTTGGCATGAAATGTTGCCATTGGCCCTTTACGCGTACCGCACCACAGTCTGAACCTCAATAGGAGCCACCCTATATACGTTGGTATATGGAATGGAGACGGTGATGCCTTTGGAAGTGGAAAACCCCTCATTAAGAGTTTTGGTAGACTCTGAATTTAGAAGAGGTGGAATGGGTAAAAGTTAGATATGAATAGTTGAATATGATCAGTGAAAAGAGATTAGCTGCAATCTGTCATCATCAAAGATGGCCTAATCATATGATAAGAAGGTCCGACCTCGAGGATTCCATGAAGGAGATTTTGTACTGAATATAGCCTTTACCAGAAAAGGATCAAAGTAAAAGGGCGCCAAACAAGGAGGGCCCTTACTTGTTAAAGAAAACATTCTCGAAAGGAGCTTTATTTGTTATCTAGAATGGATGGAGAAGATCTAGTTAAATCTGTGAAGGCTGACTCTATAAAGAAATACTATGCTTCCCGGTCAATAAAAAAGGTTCAGCCATGAATTCTCTTTGTAAAGAACTTTTTTTTTTTCATAAAACGTATGATCTCATAGCATTTGAAATCTTTTACTTAAAAGAACTGTTTTAATGCATGACTAAGGAGATGACTCCATCAATTAGAGAGAATCAAACCAAATCTAAACTTGGCATATTTTTGCACACCACACTGGGGGCAAGGAGCGCACGAAGTGCACATAGGGGCCCAAAGTTAACCAAAGCCCAAAGGGGTATTATCATAAAAACTTCTAAAAAAGCATCTTTTATGAGAATTGCCAATTGCATTGAAAGTTTCAGTTTTCATGAACAAAACCAAATCTTTTGAGTTTTCCTTATAATAAAAGACAATACTCAATGGAGCAAGAAAGGGCCCCGTAAGGAACTGAAGATCTCTCCACCAAGAGGATAGGAGGTATAGTGCGTGGAGCATATTCCGTTTCAAGAGGACGAGTCGGACAAACAAATGGAAACAGGAGCTCAAAGACGGCTACAATGGAAAGGGGGACCTATGTTTCCAAAATAGGTAACAAAAGCATGCATACTATACTGTCATAAACATTAACCTGGCAGGAAAGGTGGCGAAAGCCAAACTAGTTCCAAGTTTTTGGGAACCACTGAGATACTGAATCTCAGGTCAATAGAACCGCGAAGGAGAATTGTGAACCAGCACTGCTTCATTCCTTGAGGTAAGATGATTTCTTTTGAGATTCAAAACGGGCAGGTCACCCGACATTGAGACTACTTTTAGAAAAACTTATAACGGGCAGGTCACCCGACATTGAGACCACCTTTAAGAAAAAGCGTGGAGTTTTTCTAAAAATCTTAAGATGGGCAGGTCACCCGATATTGAGACCATTCCTTAGAAAAGCGTGGAGTTTTCTAAAGAATTTTAAGAGGGGCCGGTTACCTGATATTGAAACCGTTTCTTAGAAAAGCATGGAGTTTTCTAAGAATTTTAAGAGGGGCCGGTCACCTGATATTGAGATCGTTTCTTAGAAAAGCGTGGAGTTTTCTAAGAATCTTACAACGGGTAGGTCACCCGATATTGAGACCATTCCTTAGAAAAGCGTGGAGTTTTCTAAAGAATTTTAAGATGGGCAGGTCACCCGATATTGAGACCATTCCTTAGAAAAGCGTGGAGTTTTCTAAAGAATTTTAAGAGGGGCCGGTTACCTGATATTGAAACTGTTTCTTAGAAAAGCGTGGAGTTTTCTAAGAATTTTAAGAGGGGCCGGTCACCTGATATTGAGACCGTTTCTTAGAAAAGCGTGGAGTTTTTTAAGAATCTTACAACGGGTAGGTCACCCGATATTGAGACCATTCCTTAGAAAAGCGTGGAGTTTTCTAAAGAATTTTAAGATGGGCAGGTCACCCGATATTGAGACCATTCCTTAGAAAAGCATGGAGTTTTCTAAAGAATTTTAAGAGGGGCCGGTTACCTGATATTGAAACCGTTTCTTAGAAAAGCGTGGAGTTTTCTAAGAATTTTAAGATGGGCCGGTCACCTAATATTGAGACCATTTCTTAGAAAAGCGTGGAGTTTTCTAAGAATCTTAAGATGGGCAGGTCACCCGATATTGAGATCATTCCTTAGAAAAGCGTGGAGTTTTCTAAAGAATTTTAAGAGGGGCTGGTTACCTGATATTGAAACCGTTTCTTAGAAAAGTGTGGAGTTTTCTAAGAATTTTAAGAGGGGTCGGTCACCTGATATTGAGACCGTTTCTTAGAAAAGCGTGGAGTTTTCTAAGAATCTTACAACGGGCAGGTCACCCGATATTGAGACCATTCCTTAGAAAAGCGTGGAGTTTTCTAAGGAATTTTAAGAGGGGCCGGTTACCTGATATTGAGACCGTTTCTTAGAAAAGCGTGGAGTTTTCTAAGAATTTCAAGATGGGGCTGGTTACCTGATATTGAGACCGTTTCTTAGAAAAGCGTGGAGTTTTCTAAGAATTTTAAGATGGGCCGGTCACCTGATATTGAGACCGTTTCTTAGAAAAGCGTGGAGTTTTCTAAGAATCTTAAGATGGGCAGGTCACCCGATATTGAGACCATTCCTTAGAAAAGCGTGGAGTTTTCTAAGGAATTTTAAGAGGGGCTGGTCACCCGATATTGAGACCATTCCTTAGAAAAGCGTGGAGTTTTCTAGGAATTTTAAGAATCATTGAATTGATGATAGCAAAGAATCACGGTTTTGGTTCTTGAACAACAATAAAGTGAGAAGAACATATTAGGAATTTTTTAAAAAGAAAACGAAAGGTTCAAACCCTGCCATCAGGAAGAACGACATCGATATCAGCTTTGGTTAAAGGGAATCGCCAGATGGGATTCCAGGTTGACAGAGCTGCAAAAAAGATTTTTACGGTTTTGCTTAAAGGAGGTCGCCAGAAGGGATCTCATACTTCAGCTTTGGTTAAAGAGAATCGCTAGATGGGAACCCAGGTTGACCGAGCTGCAAAATAGATTTTTTTGGTTTTGGTTAAAAGAGGTCACCAGATAGGATCTCAGGTTAGCCCAACCGCAACACAGATATCAGCTTTGACTAAAGGAAATCGCCAGATGGGATTTCAGGTTGGTCAAGCTACAAATATAAATTTTTTGGTTAAAAGAGATCGCTAGAAGGGATCTCAGAATGGAATTCCAAGTTAATATAATCGAAGTTAGAAGTTAGAGGATCGCCAGATTGGGATCTCAAGATGACAAAGTTTTGATCGTTGTTTCGGGTTGAAGGGGAATTGCTGTAAAGACAGTTTCAGATAGATCAAGCTTTGACAATATCAGTTTCGGAAGTTCAGTTTTGTTTATCTTTATAAAACTTACTGCGCAAAACCCCTGCTGCTCCGTAAGCATTATAAAGAGGGGGCATCTGTTGTAACCCATTTTTGGGTCCCCACAAATAAAAAATAAATAATAAAAAAAAGAAAAAGAAGGGAAACAGTGTCGTTTTAAGAAACACTGTTCCCCTCTCTCTCCCCGCATGCTGCTGCAAAAACCCGAAACCCCAGGAGTGGAGAGCAGCGCAGGCGCGCCCTGCAAGGCCACGCCTATTGGAGACCTCACCCGATGTGCATGCGCGACAGAGCCCGCTCCACTTGTGTACCGCTCACAATTAATTAACAAAAGAGGCGGAGAAGAGTTTTTTGAAAAGGGGAGAGAGGGCTGGAAAACTAAGAGAGGGGGAAAGTTTTGAACGAAAGAAAATGGCAGTTAAAGGAGGAAAACAGAGGGGAAGAGAAGAATGGTAACCTCTCCCTCCACCGTTTGGAAGTACACCGCCACCTTCCTGACCACCGTGAGGCATCGTCGGCTTCCTCCCAACACCACCAGATTCTCCCCCACGATCCAGCAGCTTCTCTTAAGACCAGCCTCCACTGAACCCCACAGCAGCAGCAACCATTTTTTTCTCAGCAGTTCCTTCTCCTCCAGCGGTGCAACGAAGCAGCAGCCCACGGGAAAACAGAGAAGGAGCAGGAACAAAAACAGAGGGAAGAACGCCATCGCCAACTCATCATTTTCTTCATCCCAGCAGCCACGCCAAGAACTGTTGAGAGGGGAATACAGAAGAGAAGAACAGGAAGGAAACGGAGAAGGGAGGAGAACATAAAAAATAAAAAGGAACGGAGGGAGACATGAAGGGGAATTGGGCAGCGTAGGAAGAAAGAAACAGAGAGTTGGGAAACCTTTTGAAAAAAAACGAAAAGAGAGATAGACAGGGGAAGAACGTAAGGAAGCAGAGGAGATTATTGATACATAGTGAGGGAGTAACAGGGGGAGAAGAGGAAGCTGACTGAACGGAAGCAGAGGACACGGCGAAGAGATATCGCAGCACCACCGTCGTCGTCGTCTTCTCAAAAACCAACAACCACACCAGGAGGAAGAGCAGCCGCAGCAACACCACCAACCGCACCAGCAGCTGCACAAACGAGGAGGAAGGGCAGCCGCAACAACACCACCAACCGCACCAGCTCATCATCTTTTTTGGTCTCTGCTTTCATTTTCTTGCATATAAAACCTGCAGAAACAGGGAAGAAGAAGTGCAGAAAGCCCGAAGAAAGAGAGAGGACCGAAGATTGTAGAGGAGGAAACTCAGAAGAAGAACACCAACAGAGAATAAAGGGGGGAAAGCTGAAGCGGACGGCAGCACTGATCGACCAGCCAGCAAGCCTTCACCACCGTTATCCTTTCGTTCCCAGGTCTGTTCTCTTCACCTCCCGCACCGTGAGCATTCTTTGCTTTGTGTTTGGCACTGTTCAAGTGAAATTTAATTCACTTGAACAGTAACGTGGTCTTTTGCATGCAGTTTGCTTTGTTAATGTGTGAAAACGGGGTTACTGTGCATGTGCACAGCAACTGGAAAATCAATTAACGTGTCACTGTGCAGAGGAACAGTAACACGGTTAATGTATAGTGAACAGTAACCAGTCATGTGGTTTGGGCTGGGCTGAGTCCAGCCCCGGTAGAAAGTGGGCCCATTTTATGTTGGGCTGATTTCGGCCCAGTCTCTTTGTGGGCCGGGTCTGGCCCGTTCGGAAAATTTTCTTTAAAAGAATTATTTAAATATGTGATTTTCTGAAAGTTTGTTGATGCATTGTTTATCAATATCTGCTTGTATTTTTTATATGGTAAAGATACAAGTCCGGTATGAAAATACCTGGTTTTCGTCGAGACATCAAAAAAATATAAAATAAAAAATGTTTTGTTTTCCTTTATACGGCCAATACCCTAACATTGTTTTTACGTTTTGTTTATATAAAAAACAAATATTTGAAGTTTTGAAAATGTGTTTTCGCATGGATTTCTTAAACACTAACAAAAATCATTTTTCTTGCATTTCTGGATTTGACAACATGTTTGTAAAACTCCAAAGGGTATTGGCCAATATTCCAAAAAATATAGAAATCTTATTTTGGGGGGAATTCATCTATTATTCACCGCTAATGTTTGGATAAAGAAATCCTTAAAGGACGAATATCCAAAATATTATTGGGAATAATTTGTTATTATTTACTGTTAATATTTGGATAAAGAAACCCGGAGTGGTAAATATCCAAAATAATTTTCTAGGAATAATAAATCCGCAGAAATCCTTGAAAGAAGCCTTGATTATAATCGAGGACATTTCAATTTTTTTTACTCCATGGTTTACGAGACAAAAAAAATAGGTTTTTAAAGCACCCTAGATTTCGTTCATCAGAGCAGACTTATCCTAGGAAACTGATGGGATTAGAGAACATCAACACCATAACAATTATAAGGCAAATCAAACACCAAGCAGCTTACCTTAGGTAGGGCGTACTAGGGGTGTTAAAACCTTCCCTTTACGCAACCAGTCCCTTGCCTTAGAATCTCTGAAAGACCAGTTAGGTTTCCTAGTGACCATAATACTAGGTGGCGACTCCCTTTTTCACAACAGAAAGACCCCAACATCGAATCCCCGCTACGAAGGAAGTGTCGCCGCGACGTCGAGCTCTCGGGAGGGTGCGACAGTTTTACCAAAGGAATAAATCGGATAGTAAAGTTCATCCGTAAATATACCGACAAAAATAATCCCCTGGTATAGACTAATAAAATTACAAATGCTATTACAAAGGGATTCAAAAAGTCAAATCTTATGGTGATGTGACAATTTTTACCGATAGAATTACCAAGGAAATGCCTGACAAGATTATTTTGTTGGTAAATCCATTGATAATATTTTATTTATGACCAGGAGATCAATCCCCTCCCCCCTCCCCCCTCCCCCCTTTCTCCTTCTTCCTTATACATGTTTTCTGCAAATAGTCACCCCCTCAATCTCAACACAATTCAATCTCCCACAACAAATCTTGCCACCACAACACTCAGTTTGTCAACATTCATGTTCTGATTTAAATTTTATTAAGGATTCTCCACCTTAAGTAAGCAAATCTATCTTTTTTTTAATTTAAACATAATTTTTAAATGTTATTTTTTTGCATATTTTTGTAGTATATGTATTTTGTTTAGGTGTTTACTTGTTTTATAATTTTTTCCTCATACAATTCTGCTATATGGATTTATGATTTGTACATGTTATCGCACCCGAGATTGCGACAATCTTTAAAAATTCAATTTGGTGGAGAAAGAACATATTTCTGGCATCTTGTTCTTTGATAGGAAAATGTCTTGTTTAAGGAGTTGCCACCTAGTATTATGATCACTAGAAACCCTACCTGGTCAACAGATACTATCACTCATTAAGCGTCCTACCTGTGGTAGACTGTATTGTTGGTTTTGTCTTAAATTGCTGAGTTTGTTGGATTTTGCTATGATGGTCTACTCGTAATATTCCTAACCCTAGTGTCAATGAATATTCAACTATGAATACTTTCAATTCTAGCGTTGGTAAATATTACGTAGTAAAAGAAAAAAAAACATTTGGTATTCCTAGCTCTAACGTTAGAAAATAAATCAATAAACTAAATTTAAATCAATACATACATATTTTTTTATTTTTTTGTGGGTTTGGCCTAACTCATGTGGGTTGGACTCAGTCAGCCCAACCTGACCTAGCTGGGCAGCAAGAAGCATGCGTGAATTTAGTCACGTGTGCATGAATAATGTGAAGGTAATTAAAATTACCGTCGCACAGTGTTCAAATATTATTTGCAAAGAATGATAAGGTGAATGAGCGTACCTGGTTCTAGAAATGACGAAGACGGTGGCAACGCTGGTTCTGGTCTCGACGATGTCCTCTGCTTATATTCTTTCCTTCTGCTTGTCTCTGTCTCCCTCTCGTGCTAGTTTTCTCTGGTTCTATCTTCCTGTTATTGTTCGTTTTCTGGGTTTTTCATTGTTTTAGTGTTTTTGCTCTCTCCTTCTGTTGCCTTCCCCTCTGGCCTTTCTTTGGCTTCTATAAAGCCAGAGAAAGCCTTCTCTTCGTGCCGAAGCACGTTCGTTCCTGTTTGAGGAAAACAGGGGACTAGCATTCCTGCCATTGCAGGACTGTTGGTCACGACAACATGGCCTTTTGAAATGGTATCGTGGAGGATAGTGGGCAGCTGAGGTAAGAGTCGTGGGGACTGTCCTTGGCACATTTCCCTGGATTTTCCAATTGAATCGGCCCCTGGGATGAAAGAAGGCGATGAATAGTGGAAACGGCGACGTTTTCTTGACAAAAATGGATATTTCCAATTTGCCTTCTAAACTTCTGACATTTAGGGTGCTATTTACATAACTATCGTTGGTTTTTAATTTAATCAATTCAATTTTTAGTTGACTCTTTAACTTTTAATTCTTTCAAAATTACCCCTAGAAAAATCAATTAATCCCCCTATAGTATCACCATCTATTCACTTTGATCCTCAAACCCCAAATCAACCCTAAACTTTGGTATTTCTTCAATTAAACTCTTGATTGTATTAATTAATTAAATCAAAGTTTAATTAAATCCTCAAACTTTCAATTCTTCTAATTTTTTTTATCAAATTCCCAAAATTATAATTCGATCCTTATTAGTCCCCAAACTTTTAATTTGTGTTATTTTAACCCCATCTTCAATTCATTTATTTAATTATTATTATTTATTATTTGTTTTTGAAAAATTCAAAAATTGGATTATGACACATGTTATTGTTTGTTTTAGATCTTGTAAAATTATATTTGTTTGTAAATTGATGAAACTTATATTGATTTTTTACTCAAGTGTTTTATGATGAAATAAATAATG